>NW_022982501.1:0-17812 GCF_902652985.1 Pecten maximus
TTTATGGTCATAGTAGAACAACTATAATCTCCAATGTCACTTTTGATATGAGATGGTATTAAAAAGTCCTGGCCCTGACGCGAAAATGTAATACAACTCACTTATACTGCCTGGAGTTGAACGAGTAAGCGGCGTTAAGTCCCCGGTGTTGTTCCATCCGGAACTCCTCGGAGAATCATTTCAGGCATAATACCCGATGAGTTCAGGATGGCGTTATTCTATATTGTCCTTTATATATGCGGTCAAGCCGACCAAACCAAATGTGTTAATAATTTCTAATACATATAAACTTCATACGTCAATTTTAATGGACCTGTTGATGTTAATGCAGGCTTTCAAACACACCATCAAGATGACTCGCGCAAAACAAATATAAAACCAGTTGATTTGTAATGAATTTAATGCTGATAACTATGTATGCCGATCCGGTCCATCTGTTCTACCGTGCTAAACGGAAAGGAAACACCCGGTCTTGCGTCATCAAAACAGGCAGGAAAATACCCCAGTCGAATGGAAAAATACTGAGAAGGTCGAAAAAATAGGCCATTTTCAAAACAATCTTGTAACCGTTCTGCTAAAGATATCGAAAAACTAAACAGACTGTTTTCTTCAGGAAACATTTATCTCTTTGTATGTGCATTGTATATATCTCTGGATTTTTTTCTGAATTTTGAGGGCGATTTAAACAGAACCTCTTAGTCAAAGTGACGATTTTGGCATGTTTGACCCAAAATATCTCATAAATACGAATTTCCACAGGGATACCAGATACATCCAGACCTAGATCGAGCCGAGTTTTACAATGGTTCAAAAGCCCATCAAAATCGTATATGCCATTTTTTCCGCTCCCAAATCGCTACAATAGCCGGCAAAAATCGCGAATTAGCTCATACTATCATTACGTTCCGTAAGGAACGATAACGAGTTATCGCCCCTTACTACACTTCATTCTTTATTACTTTTACAGTTAAAAGTGTATCGGGTTATACTTTTGCTGACACTTTTAACTACTTAAGTAGGTTATGTTGAATTGTAGTTAAAAGTGTGCCGAGTACATTCGTATGGTACACATCTGATTACTAGTGGGGTGACATCTAAAGGAGTGTCACAGAAAGAATGAAGTGTAGTTAGGGAAGATAACTCTGGATGAGCACGAAAGCCAGAAAAAAATAAATCCTGAGGGTTATACAGAAATGTCCGTCTTGAGTTCAGAGGTTCCATGCACGAGTCCTGGTTTACATCAAAATCGTTCAATGCCAATATTTCGACCAATAATAAGCATCAGCGTGGTTATATGGCAAGATAATCCGTGAGGTTGAATTTGCATCTAAAATTTGACCGATTGAATTCCTCAATGTGGTTGCTATGGCAATGAATCCCATGTGGTTGAATTCGAATTCCCCTATTTACAAAAATGTACCATTTTGCATCCAAATCCATTGTCTAAACTTCGACAAATCAGAAGGCTTGATATGGCAATGATACCCATGCAATGGAATTTGCAGTCCCTTAATACCAATACAATGTATATACCATATACCAATGGTAATCGAAATCAAACAATATCACCAGTCAGAGGCAAATAAGTCTGTGGCGGCCATCTTGGCTGACCGATCGGAAAATAAAAGATCAGTTGCAAACCCCATGACATTGAAGAACATTTGTGTCAATTTTTTTCAAGTTGGGCACTAAATAGATTATTGGTTATCTTATAACACTGGTAACCCAAAAAAACCTTTATTTCCTTTCCTTTAGCATAAATACATTCACTTGCTCTTAATTTCCTCACTTTCACTTAATTTTCTCACTTGCACTTAATTTATTCGTGCGACATTTAAAACTCTCAAATACGTTTAAATATTAATACTGGCGCGAGGAAATTGAAGGTTTGAGGGTTACCACTGTAATAATTTTCATAATTCTTCAGTTTTCTGGAATATGACACATTAATTGATTATGAGACATCAATTGGCATCTATACAAGCATACGTTAGGGTCTCTCGTGTGTTGTTGTTCAGTGAGGTAGTAACCCACTACTATAAGGAGACCCAGCCTCAAAACGATCCTGATTGCAATATATACAGGTGGTGATAAAACAACTAAACAATCAACCCTAAGTTCATCTTAGTAACAGATGTACTCGCGGTATTCTAATCGATAAATAATTACATATACGATCAAAGATAAAAACAAATGTCATGTATATCATTATGATGTCAAAATCAGGGCTTCTAGGGACCACAGAACCAAATCAAAAATAGATTGTGGGTTTTTCCCGTTTGGGCAGAAGATTTAATAGGAAGGTGAATGCATCCGGGCCTACAGATTGGATATTTAGGTGACTCGTGACGTAACATCCGCCACCTCTCGATAAAATACGACCCTTTTTCAAAACCCTATTGTGGCCGTTCTATGAAAGATATAGAAAAACTAAAGATACGCTTTTCTTCAGAACTATCTCTTCTTGTTATGTTTGGAGTTTCAGATTTTTGGATTGAAACGCTGATTTTTAAGGACCGGTTAAACAGAAGCTACCGGTCAAAGTGACGATTTTGGCATGTTTGACCCAAAATATCTCATAAATACGAATTTCCACAGGGATACCAGATACATCCAGACCTAGATCGAGCCGAGTTTTACAATGGTTCAAAAGACCATCAAAATTGTATGTGCCATTTTTTCCGCTCCCAAATCGCTACAATAGCCGGCAAAATAGGCGAATTAGCTCATACTATCATTACGTTCCGTAAGGAACGATAACGAGTTATCGTCCCTTACTACACTTCATTCTTTACAAGTTTGAATAAATTCAAAAATAAATTTAAAATAAATTTTAAAATTTTAAAATAAATTCAAATAAATCTGTGTTTAACGCTGGCGTTGACTGGTGTGCATTTAACACTGGCGTTGACTGGTGTGAATTTAAAATTTATAAATACATTTAAAATAAATAAATAAAAAAAAAATCAATTCAAAGAAATCTGGATTTAACACTGGCGTTGACTGGTGTGCATTTAACACTGGTGTTGACCGGTGTCCATTTAATACTGGCGTTGACCGGTGTCCATTTAATACTGGCGTTGACCAGTGTCCATTATCATAATACTGGCGTTGACCAGTGTCCGTTTAACACTGGCGTTGACCAGTGTCCATTTAATACTGGCGTTGACCAATGTCCGTTTAACACTGGCGTTGACCAGTGTCCATTTAACATTGGCGTTGACCGGTGTCCATTAAATACTATAGTTATTACAGTGTGCATTTCCATGTTGTGTGACGTCACAGTGAAACAGGGTGTCCCCACCCGCAGTAGGGGTTCGACTCCCGTCGACGGATGTTTTTTAAATAGATTTTTATTGTCTATTTCATTGCTTTGTTTATTCTACATTTCTTGAATATAAAATATAGTAAGAAACGAATAAAATATGTATTTAAATTCATTAATGAAACTCAATGACAGAATTAAACCATAAAATTGAATAAATTTGACTGACAATTAAATCAAATAGCCTTTAACATAGAAAACACTATAAAACCTTTCGTGCTTTGATTCCCACCAGGAGTCGAACCTGGGTCTCCTGCAACACAGTAGCAAGTGTGAAACCCCTTCACTATAGGAATGTGTATAGCACTACTTGATTTCAGACTGATTTTGTTGAATTTCTTAATACGGCATTTCGAAATATTTCCCCTCTGCTTTTACAAGGGCTTGGGACCTTCTAGCATTATGCTAGGCAGCATTACAAATATTTCTATAACTTTCCATTTAATACTGGCGTTGACCGGTGTCCATTTAACATTGGCGTTGACCAGTGTCCATTTAGTACTGGCGTTAACCAGTGTGCATTTTACACTGATGTAGACATACCAGTGTCAAATGGACACCGGTCAACGCCAGTGTTAAATGGACACTGGTCAACGCCAGTGTTAAATGAACACTGGTCAACGCCAGTGTTAAATGAATACTGGTCAACACCAGTGTTAAATACAATTTCCGCTATCGTCCCTTACTGCACTTAAGCTGGTTCCGGATTTCAAATTTTCAGATTTTCCGAAAATGTGTTAGTGCGTTGGATTCTGGGTGTAAAAAGGCGGGAATTCTTCCCCAGTGCAGTGTAAATGTCTGGCTTACTGTCTTTCGATTATACGTACCCGTGTGCCCTTAGCGGAAACTGTTGCATCACGGACATGATGAACTTAATGTACCATATATGTCAAAACAAGATTAATCCTGTCTTTGGGATGGAGATATTTGTGAAAAATATGTAAAAAAAAAAAAAAAAAAAAATGTGCCGAGAATTGTGTCGTTTGTATTTTCTCTGATATTGTAAAATTGTAAGAAATATAGGCAGTGACAGCAAAATACAACCAGCTCACCGAGCGCTACAAGTTCAATCAGACAAGCAGAACAGACGTAGTAACGTCACTCGTGACGTACGTCCGTACATGTAATAGACTCTCCGAAATGTGTGACCTCGCGGTACATAGTACCTATGTTTAAAACCCTATTGTGACCGTTCTCTGATAGATATAGAAAAACTAAAGATACTGTTTTCTTTGGAATTATATGTACTTGTGATGTGTGGAGTTTCAATAAGATGGCTTTATGCGTTAATTCTCTAGGCCGAGTTGTGCAGAAACCAGCAGTCAAAGTGTCGATTTTGGCGTGTTTGTACTCAAAATATCTCCATAACTAGATTATTCCTAGATATACGGGATATGCCTGGACATACATGTAGATCACACCGAGTCTTATAAGTGTGGAAAGTTTTATCAAAATGTATAGAGTCGCTTTTCAGTTAGCTCCAGAAAGTGGTCTGAATTAGCCGCATGTACTTTACGTTCCGTCCTTCAATACACTACATTCCACACATTCTTGTGACGTAACACTCGTGACGTAACATCCGCCACCTCTCGATAAAATACGACCCTTTTTCAAAACCCTATTGTGGCCGTTCTATGAAAGATATAGAAAAACTAAAGATACGGTTTTCTTCAGAACTATCTCTTCTTGTTATGTTTGGAGTTTCAAATTTTTGGATTGAATCGCTGATTTTTAAGGACCGGTTAAACAGAAGCTACCGGTCAAAGTGACGATTTTGGCATGTTTGACCCAAAATATCTCCTAAATACGAATTTCCACAGGGATACCAGATACATCCAGACCTAGATCGAGCCGAGTTTTACAATGGTTCAAAACCCTATCAAAATTGTATGTGTCATTTTTTCCACCCCCAAATCGCTACAATAGCCGGCAAAAATCGCGAATTAGCTCATACTATCATTACGTTCCGTAAGGAACGATAACGAGTTATCGTCCCTTACTACACTTCATTCTTTACAAGTTTGAATAAATTCAAAAATAAATTTTAAATAAATTTTAAAATTTTAAAATAAATTCAAATAAATCTGTGTTTAACGCTGGCGTTGACTGGTGTGCATTTAACACTGGCGTTGACTGGTGTGAATTTAAAATTTATAAATACATTTAAAATAAATAAAATAAAAAAAAAATCAATTCAAAGAAATCTGGATTTAACACTGGCGTTGACTGGTGTGCATTTAACACTGGTGTTGACCGGTGTCCATTTAATACTGGCGTTGACCGGTGTCCATTTAATACTGGCGTTGACCAGTGTCCATTACTAGTTGGGTGACACCTGAAGGATGTCACAGAAAGAATGAAGCGTAGTGAGGGGCGATAACTCTGTTTCAGCAGTTTTCATCAAAAATCGCTCAATATCTAAATTTCAACCAATGAGAAGACTGTGTTAAAGGTTGGGCCGCAGGGCCGAGTGGTTAAGGTGTCCCAACATTTTATCACTAGCTGTCCATCTCAGGGATGCGAGTTCGAAACCGACGTGGGGCAGTTACCTGGTACTGACCGTAGGTCAGTGGTTTTCCTCCGGGTACTTCAGCTTTCCTCCACCACCAAAACCAACACGTCCTTACAAATATTGTAAATGACCCTGGCTTTTAATAGGACGTTAAACAAAAATAAGTAAAACTGTCTTGTTGCCAAGGAAATGAAACCCATAAAGTTGAATTTGCTGTCCCATAATACCCCTATTTCATTGAAATCAGACAATATCTAAATTTGGACCAATCAGAGGCCAGGAAATGGCGACCATTTTGGTAAAATGTGAAAATGGGGTGACCAGAGGGACCGGTGTCCCATGATGTACCTACATATCAAATTTCATCAAAATTGGACAATATCTTATTTTGGACCAATCAGAGGCTGGGAAATGGCAGTCATTCTGTTTAAAAAAAAGGTTAAAGTGAGGTTACAAGAGTAACCGGTGTCCCATGATGTACCTATATATACTGTACCAAATTTCATTGCAATCAGACAATATCTAAATTTGGACAAATTTCCTCGAAAAAGATAGGATTAACTCTTTCAGATAGGAATATCCAAGATTTTATGGGAATTGGCTCGCCCCAATATTAATCTTGGAGAAAATTGTTAATAAATCACACTTGCGCGAGGAAAATCCCATTTTTGTATGAATTCCCCAGTGGAACACAATGATACAAATGAGAGAAGGAAAATTGTTTGTTTGTTTGACATAGCCATTTCTTTAAATTGATATTTCGAGACTTTCCCCATAGTTTAAAGTCAGTATCAGTGTCTTTGTCAGTGGTCCGTGTCGAGCAAATTGGGAGATTACCAGGTATCTATTTTTTTTATTCGAAAATTTTGCAACTTCTTCAGTAGTGTTGGGAATCACTAATAAGTTCATGATCAATCATCATCATATCGATAATTGATCGATCATGAATAGAACTTTAGGGAAATATCTACAAAAGCATTAATATGAATTGTACATTATAATTACCCAGGTAATTTTATATCAAGAACAGGTGAGCAAGTTATCTCCCTTTTTCTATCACAGATGAAAATTAGGTAATTAGCAAGTTTTAAATTGTCTTATGTGAATTTGAACAATAATTCATGTAAAGGAAGCTTAACCATGCATAATAAAACATGTTTTTATTTTTAAATACCTTTTTTCAACCTTTTATCAGGTAGCAGTGTACACCAGTTTGCCAAGTTTCTGAAAATTAAGTGGCAATTATCTCTTACTCTTATATATATTTGCTTTGTTAGCTTTGTTTATCACCCTTTGAATAGCCAGCTGAGTCAGTTTGAGGCAGGGTCTCCTTGTAGAAGTTAGTGACTACCTCTGAACAACATGCAGGAGACCTGTCTGTCCACATGCCATCCAGGAAATGGTGCAATAATTTATGAAAATGAAGCTTACCAAGCAAAATAAATAATATTTTCTTTTCAAATAAATGATTTAAACTTCTTGTAAGGTAGCAGTGTAGACCAGCTTGTCCGGTTTCTGAAAAATAAGTAGCATCTTTAAGTCTGAGGCTGGGTCTCCTTGTAGTAGTTGGTGACTACCTGACTGAACAACATATAAGAGGCCCATTGCATGCCATCCAGAGCAATAAGGGTAAAATGGTTCTGCCCAAAGACACAACCACGACAGCACATACCGGCCTGATTGTCAGCTTCCCTTTTCTTCTGCAGGATAACTGTTCAAACTTTTCTATACTTCTTCTATATATATAATACTAATAAACTTTGTGTATTTGGTTAACGTCCTATTAACAGCCAAGTTCATTTAAGGACGTGCCAGGTTTAGAGGTGGAGGAAAGCCGGAGTACCAGGAGAAACACTACCGGCCTACGATCAGTACCAGTTAACTTCCCCACGTAGGTTTCGAACTAGCAACCCAGAGGTGGAGGGCTAGTGATAAAGTGTCATGACATATCTTAACCACTCGGCTATCGCGGCCCCTCAATAATAAATAATTAATAAACTATCTTACAGTAAATATTGTGGAAAATTTGTTTCTTAATATCTAAATGGCTTGAAATTGAGAGAATAGTTCTACTAAATGAAATGAAAACCATATTTCATACAAAGTCTCAAAAACATTTTAATGAAGTTTTTTTTAAGTAGAACATAGAGGGTAATTACTTGCGGTCTAAGGCTTGCAATTACAGTAACTGTTTAAAACTTTTTAATTCTTATTTGTCACAGTTGCTATTGTAAAAGATGTGATAATTAAAGAAAATGGTGTCATCCCAATATCAAAATATTTGATATTGAGAGACTAGTTCTACAATATGAAATTAAAATCAGATTTTATGTAAAGTTTCAAAATTCTGAATTTGTTTCTTCAGTAGAATATAGAGGGAAATTAAGTGCGGTCTTTGGCCAACAATTTAGAACACCCCTCCTAATGTAAATATATGCATATGGTGGTGTTGGCCTAAAAAAAGAAACATATAAACTATTTACATGTACACTAGTCCCTGTGTTACAGTATTTTACCTGTGTGGAGATGACATTATGAAGAAGACTATTTTGTAGAATGGTTATAAATTAAAATCCTGGTCATTGTTTGAATTTGTCGAATAATTTTCTATAATACCTTTATATAATTAAAGTTTAGATTCAAAAGATTTTACTAATTGCTACCTGTGTGCAGATGAAATTTGGGAGAAAAACTATTTTGTAAAATAGTGATAACAAAATATTGGTAATTCTTTAATTTTGACAAGTAGTTTTCTATAATACCTTTTGTAATAAGTTGAAACAGATTAAAAATTCAAAAGATAAAACAAAAATACAACATGGTCCCACACCCTAAATTAGTTAATTAAATTAATGTGATATAACAATTGACATAATTTTAGTAAAATTTTGTCAGAACAGGTTTCTCGCACATGGTTTTCTTTGGCACATGTACATGTAAGCAAAGAGTTGAAATATGTTGATATGGAATTGATAATAAAGCAACTTATAGATATTTGAAAATTGACTAATTCATGAAATTTCAAAGTCAACTATTTTGTAAAATTGTGATAGCTAAAACCTGGTAGCTCTTTGATTTTGTCAAATAATTTTCCATCTTATACTTTTTTTTGTAATAAGTTAAGAAATTAATTTAATTTTAAAAGATAAAAAAAAAAATGCATGACACCCAAAGCAACATAATTTTACTTAATGCAACATAATAATTGACAATATTTTAGCTTAAATTTGTCAGAACAGCTTTCTTGCATATTGTTTTCTTTGGTGCATAAAAGTGAAGGGTTTAAATATATTTGAAAACTTATTTCATATATTTATTAATGCAAAAGATGATATAATTTGACACTGTCCTAAGAACCATCTCAATAAAGGGCAGGTCAGAGACTTTAATTTCAAAATTTAAAGCATTAGAATATAAATATTTCATTAGAAATTTGAAAAAAAACTTCTATTACTGAAAAAGAATTGTTCAATATACCAGAGACATATATACATGTCTCTGAATATACTGCTAGTGTGTACTGAAGTACGTGTACAGTAGTTCCTTGAAAGTTCGTGTCATCGTAAGCTAATATGTATGAGATATGATTCTCGAAACGTCGTTGCTCCTCAACATAAACAAATATCAGCTGATCAAGACATCAAAGCATCAACTAACGACACAGTAATTTCATTAAACAAACAAACAATAAAAATTAAATATTACATATTTAAACGTCGCCTGTCTCTAAAACGTTAATGAACACGTAACATTTACACTAGGCCTACTGCCAGTACTGGAAGCCTACGACTCGGTAGGCTACGAGTTTAGATTTGTTATCGAAAAGAATTGAACGCTGGTCTGGGTTGACGATGAATACTGATCCTGGAAAGCAACAAATATGGTCATAGTAGAACAACTATAATCTCCAATGTCACTTTTAATATGACATAATATTAAAAAGTCCTGGTCCTGACGGGAAAATGTAATACAACTCACTTAGAATGCAGCTGAAGCCTGGGGTTAAACGAGTAAGCGGCGTGAAGTCCCCGGTGTTGTTCCATCCGGAACTCCTCGGAGAATCATTTCAGCGATAATACCCGATGAGTTCAGGATGGCGTTATCTATAGTTGTCCTTTATATATGCGGTCAAGCCGACCAAACCAAGTGTGTTAATAATTTCTATTAAATATAAACTTCATACGTCAATTTTAACGGACCTGTTGATGTTAATGCAGGCTTTAAAACACATCATCAAGATGACTCGCGCAAAACAAATATAAAACCAGTTGATTCGTAATGAATGTAATGCTGATAACTATGTATGCCGATCCGGTCCATCTGTTCTACCGTGCTAAACGGAAAGGAAACACCCGGTCTTGCGTCATCAAAACAGGCAGGAAAATACCCCAGTCGAATGGAAAAATACTGAGAAGGTCGAAAAAATAGGCCATTTTCAAAACAATCTTGTAACCGTTCTGCTAAAGATATCGAAAAACTAAACAGACTGTTTTCTTCAGGAAACATTTATCTCTTTGTATGTGCATTGTATATATCTCTGGATTTTTTTCTGAATTTTGAGGGCGATTTAAACAGAACCTCTTAGTCAAAGTGACGATTTTGGCATGTTTGACCCAAAATATCTCATAAATACGAATTTCCACAGGGATACCAGATACATCCAGACCTAGATCGAGCCGAGTTTTACAATGGTTCAACAGCCCATCAAAATTGTATGTGCCATTTTTTCCGCTCCCAAATCGCTACAATAGCCGGCAAAAATCGCGAATTAGCTCATACTATCATTACGTTCCGTAAGGAACGATAACTCTAATGAGTTATCGCCCCTCACTACACTTCATTCTTTATCATAATACTGGCGTTGACCAGTGTCCGTTTAACACTGGCGTTGACCAGTGTCCATTTAATACTGGCGTTGACCAATGTCCGTTTAACACTGGCGTTGACCAGTGTCCATTTAACATTGGCGTTGACCGGTGTCCATTAAATACTATAGTTATTACAGTGTGCATTTCCATGTTGTGTGACGTCACAGTGAAACAGGGTGTCCCCACCCGCAGTAGGGGTTCGACTCCCGTCGACGGATGTTTTTTAAATATATTTTTATTGTCTATTTCATTGCTTTGTTTATTCTACATTTCTTGAATATAAAATATAGTAAGAAACGAATAAAATATGTATTTAAATTCATTAATGAAACTCAATGACAGAATTAAACCATAAAATTGAATAAATTTGACTGACAATTAAATCAAATAGCCTTTAACATAGAAAACACTATAAAACCTTTCGTGCTTTGATTCCCACCAGGAGTCGAACCTGGGTCTCCTGCAACACAGTAGCAAGTGTGAAACCCCTTCACTATAGGAATGTGTATAGCACTACTTGATTTCAGACTGATTTTGTTGAATTTCTTAATACGGCATTTCGAAATATTTCCCCTCTGCTTTTACAAGGGCTTGGGACCTTCTAGCATTATGCTAGGCAGCATTACAAATATTTCTATAACTTTCCATTTAATACTGGCGTTGACCGGTGTCCATTTAACATTGGCGTTGACCAGTGTCCATTTAGTACTGGCGTTAACCAGTGTGCATTTTACACTGATGTAGACATACCAGTGTCAAATGGACACCGGTCAACGCCAGTGTTAAATGGACACTGGTCAACGCCAGTGTTAAATGGACACTGGTCAACGCCAGTGTTAAATGAATACTGGTCAACACCAGTGTTAAATACAATTTCCGCTATCGTCCCTTACTGCACTTAAGCTGGTTCCGGATTTCAAATTTTCAGATTTTCCGAAAATGTGTTAGTGCGTTGGATTCTGGGTGTAAAAAGGCGGGAATTCTTCCCCAGTGCAGTGTAAATGTCTGGCTTACTGTCTTTCGATTATACGTACCCGTGTGCCCTTAGCGGAAACTGTTGCATCACGGACATGATGAACTTAATGTACCATATATGTCAAAACAAGATTAATCCTGTCTTTGGGATGGAGATATTTGTGAAAAATATGTAAAAAAAAAAAAAAAAAAAATGTGCCGAGAATTGTGTCGTTTGTATTTTCTCTGATATTGTAAAATTGTAAGAAATATAGGCAGTGACAGCAAAATACAACCAGCTCACCGAGCGCTACAAGTTCAATCAGACAAGCAGAACAGACGTAGTAACGTCACTCGTGACGTACGTCCGTACATGTAATAGACTCTCCGAAATGTGTGACCTCGCGGTACATAGTACCTATGTTTAAAACCCTATTGTGACCGTTCTCTGATAGATATAGAAAAAACTAAAGATACTGTTTTCTTTGGAATTACATGTACTTGTGATGTGTGGAGTTTCAATAAGATGGCTTTATGCGTTAATTCTCTAGGCCGAGTTGTGCAGAAACCAGCAGTCAAAGTGTCGATTTTGGCGTGTTTGTACTCAAAATATCTCCATAACTAGATTATTCCTAGATATACGGGATATGCCTGGACATACATGTAGATCACACCGAGTCTTATAAGTGTGGAAAGTTTTATCAAAATGTATAGAGTCGCTTTTCAGTTAGCTCCAGAAAGTGGTCTGAATTAGCCGCATGTACTTTACGTTCCGTCCTTCAATACACTACATTCCACACATTCTTGTGACGTAACACTCGTGACGTAACATCCGCCACCTCTCGATAAAATACGACCCTTTTTCAAAACCCTATTGTGGCCGTTCTATGAAAGATATAGAAAAACTAAAGATACGGTTTTCTTCAGAACTATCTCTTCTTGTTATGTTTGGAGTTTCAAATTTTTGGATTGAATCGCTGATTTTTAAGGACCGGTTAAACAGAAGCTACCGGTCAAAGTGACGATTTTGGCATGTTTGACCCAAAATATCTCATAAATACGAATTTCCACAGGGATACCAGATACATCCAGACCTAGATCGAGCCGAGTTTACAATGGTTCAAAACCCTATCAAAATTGTATGTGTCATTTTTTCCACCCCCAAATCGCTACAATAGCCGGCAAAAATCGCGAATTAGCTCATACTATCATTACGTTCCGTAAGGAACGATAACGAGTTATCGTCCCTTACTACACTTCATTCTTTACAAGTTTGAATAAATTCAAAAATAAATTTAAATAAATTTTAAAATTTTAAAATAAATTCAAATAAATCTGTGTTTAACGCTGGCGTTGACTGGTGTGCATTTAACACTGGCGTTGACTGGTGTGAATTTAAAATTTATAAATACATTTAAAATAAATAAAAAAAGAAAAAAAAATCAATTCAAAGAAATCTGGATTTAACACTGGCGTTGACTGGTGTGCATTTAACACTGGTGTTGACCGGTGTCCATTTAATACTGGCGTTGACCGGTGTCCATTTAATACTGGCGTTGACCAGTGTCCATTATCATAATACTGGCGTTGACCAGTGTCCGTTTAACACTGGCGTTGACCAGTGTCCATTTAATGCTGGCGTTGACCAATGTCCGTTTAACACTGGCGTTGACCAGTGTCCATTTAACATTGGCGTTGACCGGTGTCCATTAAATACTATAGTTATTACAGTGTGCATTTCCATGTTGTGTGACGTCACAGTGAAACAGGGTGTCCCCACCCGCAGTAGGGGTTCGACTCCCGTCGACGGATGTTTTTTAAATATATTTTTATTGTCTATTTCATTGCTTTGTTTATTCTACATTTCTTGAATATAAAATATAGTAAGAAACGAATAAAATATGTATTTAAATTCATTAATGAAACTCAATGACAGAATTAAACCATAAAATTGAATAAATTTGACTGACAATTAAATCAAATAGCCTTTAACATAGAAAACACTATAAAACCTTTCGTGCTTTGATTTCCACCAGGAGTCGAACCTGGGTCTCCTGCAACACAGTAGCAAGTGTGAAACCCCTTCACTATAGGAATGTGTATAGCACTACTTGATTTCAGACTGATTTTGTTGAATTTCTTAATACGGCATTTCGAAATATTTCCCCTCTGCTTTTACAAGGGCTTGGGACCTTCTAGCATTATGCTAGGCAGCATTACAAATATTTCTATAACTTTCCATTTAATACTGGCGTTGACCGGTGTCCATTTAACATTGGCGTTGACCAGTGTCCATTTAGTACTGGCGTTAACCAGTGTGCATTTTACACTGATGTAGACATACCAGTGTCAAATGGACACCGGTCAACGCCAGTGTTAAATGGACACTGGTCAACGCCAGTGTTAAATGAACACTGGTCAACGCCAGTGTTAAATGAATACTGGTCAACACCAGTGTTAAATACAATTTCCGCTATCGTCCCTTACTGCACTTAAGCTGGTTCCGGATTTCAAATTTTCAGATTTTCCGAAAATGTGTTAGTGCGTTGGATTCTGGGTGTAAAAAGGCGGGAATTCTTCCCCAGTGCAGTGTAAATGTCTGGCTTACTGTCTTTCGATTATACGTACCTGTGTGCCCTTAGCGGAAACTGTTGCATCACGGACATGATGAACTTAATGTACCATATATGTCAAAACAAGATTAATCCTGTCTTTGGGATGGAGATATTTGTGAAAAATATGTAAAAAAAAAAAAAAAAAAAAAATGTGCCGAGAATTGTGTCGTTTGTATTTTCTCTGATATTGTAAAATTGTAAGAAATATAGGCAGTGACAGCAAAATACAACCAGCTCACCGAGTGCTACAAGTTCAATCAGACAAGCAGAACAGACGTAGTAACGTCACTCGTGACGTACGTCCGTACATGTAATAGACTCTCCGAAATGTGTGACCTCGCGGTACATAGTACCTATGTTTAAAACCCTATTGTGACCGTTCTCTGAAAGATATAGAAAAACTAAAGATACTGTTTTCTTCGGAATTACATGTACTTGTGATGTGTGGAGTTTCAATAAGATGGCTTTATGCGTTAATTCTCTAGGCCGAGTTGTGCAGAAACCAGCAGTCAAAGTGTCGATTTTGGCGTGTTTGTACTCAAAATATCTCCATAACTAGATTATTCCTAGATATACGGGATATGCCTGGACATACATGTAGATCACACCGAGTCTTATAAGTGTGGAAAGTTTTATCAAAATGTATAGAGTCGCTTTTCAGTTAGCTCCAGAAAGTGGTCTGAATTAGCCGCATGTACTTTACGTTCCGTCCTTCAATACACTACATTCCACACATTCTTGTGACGTAACACTCGTGACGTAACATCCGCCACCTCTCGATAAAATACGACCCTTTTTCAAAACCCTATTGTGGCCGTTCTATGAAAGATATAGAAAAACTAAAGATACGGTTTTCTTCAGAACTATCTCTTCTTGTTATGTTTGGAGTTTCAAATTTTTGGATTGAATCGCTGATTTTTAAGGACCGGTTAAACAGAAGCTACCGGTCAAAGTGACGATTTTGGCATGTTTGACCCAAAATATCTCATAAATACGAATTTCCACAGGGATACCAGATACATCCAGACCTAGATCGAGCCGAGTTTAACAATGGTTCAAAACCCTATCAAAATTGTATGTGTCATTTTTTCCACCCCCAAATCGCTACAATAGCCGGCAAAAATCGCGAATTAGCTCATACTATCATTACGTTCCGTAAGGAACGATAACGAGTTATCGTCCCTTACTACACTTCATTCTTTACAAGTTTGAATAAATTCAAAAATAAATTTTAAATAAATTTTAAAATTTTAAAATAAATTCAAATAAATCTGTGTTTAACGCTGGCGTTGACTGGTGTGCATTTAACACTGGCGTTGACTGGTGTGAATTTAAAATTTATAAATACATTTAAAATAAATAAAATAAAAAAAAAATCAATTCAAAGAAATCTGGATTTAACACTGGCGTTGACTGGTGTGCATTTAACACTGGTGTTGACCGGTGTCCATTTAATACTGGCGTTGACCGGTGTCCATTTAATACTGGCGTTGACCAGTGTCCATTATCATAATACTGGCGTTGACCAGTGTCCGTTTAACACTGGCGTTGACCAGTGTCCATTTAATACTGGCGTTGACCAATGTCCGTTTAACACTGGCGTTGACCAGTGTCCATTTAACATTGGCGTTGACCGGTGTCCATTAAATACTATAGTTATTACAGTGTGCATTTCCATGTTGTGTGACGTCACAGTGAAACAGGGTGTCCCCACCCGCAGTAGGGGTTCGACTCCCGTCGACGGATGTTTTTTAAATATATTTTTATTGTCTATTTCATTGCTTTGTTTATTCTACATTTCTTGAATATAAAATATAGTAAGAAACGAATAAAATATGTATTTAAATTCATTAATGAAACTCAATGACAGAATTAAACCATAAAGTTGAATAAATTTGACTGACAATTAAATCAAATAGCCTTTAACATAGAAAACACTATAAAACCTTTCGTGCTTTGATTCCCACCAGGAGTCGAACCTGGGTCTCCTGCAACACAGTAGCAAGTGTGAAACCCCTTCACTATAGGAATGTGTATAGCACTACTTGATTTCAGACTGATTTTGTTGAATTTCTTAATACGGCATTTCGAAATATTTCCCCTCTGCTTTTACAAGGGCTTGGGACCTTCTAGCATTATGCTAGGCAGCATTACAAATATTTCTATAACTTTCCATTTAATACTGGCGTTGACCGGTGTCCATTTAACATTGGCGTTGACCAGTGTCCATTTAGTACTGGCGTTAACCAGTGTGCATTTTACACTGATGTAGACATACCAGTGTCAAATGGACACCGGTCAACGCCAGTGTTAAATGGACACTGGTCAACGCCAGTGTTAAATGAATACTGGTCAACACCAGTGTTAAATACAATTTCCGCTATCGTCCCTTACTGCACTTAAGCTGGTTCCGGATTTCAAATTTTCAGATTTTCCGAAAATGTGTTAGTGCGTTGGATTCTGGGTGTAAAAAGGCGGGAATTCTTCCCCAGTGCAGTGTAAATGTCTGGCTTACTGTCTTTCGATTATACGTACCCGTGTGCCCTTAGCGGAAACTGTTGCATCACGGACATGATGAACTTAATGTACCATATATGTCAAAACAAGATTAATCCTGTCTTTGGGATGGAGATATTTGTGAAAAATATGTAAAAAAAAAAAAAAAAAAAAATGTGCCGAGAATTGTGTCGTTTGTATTTTCTCTGATATTGTAAAATTGTAAGAAATATAGGCAGTGACAGCAAAATACAACCAGCTCACCGAGCGCTACAAGTTCAATCAGACAAGCAGAACAGACGTAGTAACGTCACTCGTGACGTACGTCCGTACATGTAATAGACTCTCCGAAATGTGTGACCTCGCGGTACATAGTACCTATGTTTAAAACCCTATTGTGACCGTTCTCTGATAGATATAGAAAAACTAAAGATACTGTTTTCTTCGGAATTACATGTACTTGTGATGTGTGGAGTTTCAATAAGATGGCTTTATGCGTTAATTCTCTAGGCCGAGTTGTGCAGAAACCAGCAGTCAAAGTGTCGATTTTGGCGTGTTTGTACTCAAAATATCTCCATAACTAGATTATTCCTAGATATACGGGATATGCCTGGACATACATGTAGATCACACCGAGTCTTATAAGTGTGGAAAGTTTTATCAAAATGTATAGAGTCGCTTTTCAGTTAGCTCCAGAAAGTGGTCTGAATTAGCCGCATGTACTTTACGTTCCGTCCTTCAATACACTACATTCCACACATTCTTGTGACGTAACACTCGTGACGTAACATCCGCCACCTCTCGATAAAATACGACCCTTTTTCAAAACCCTATTGTGGCCGTTCTATGAAAGATATAGAAAAACTAAAGATACGGTTTTCTTCAGAACTATCTCTTCTTGTTATGTTTGGAGTTTCAAATTTTTGGATTGAATCGCTGATTTTTAAGGACCGGTTAAACAGAAGCTACCGGTCAAAGTGACGATTTTGGCATGTTTGACCCAAAATATCTCATAAATACGAATTTCCACAGACATCGTCAA
>NW_022982502.1:0-17689 GCF_902652985.1 Pecten maximus
ATAAAACTTTGGCACAGAATACACACCTCCAGAATCAACCAATCAAAATAGTCGTTACAAAAAATTCTTCGCAACACATACGTACACATGGGTCACAATTTGACACATTCGCTGCTCGCCAGTTAGACTGCATACCTATATCACCTTGTAAAAGGTGAAGCAAAGAGATATTTGCAAGATATAGAGACACATCACAAATTTGGCAAGTCGTCAACGCTATTAAGTTCGTTGGTAAGTTGTCAGTCAAAGCCGTAACACTGAACACGTTCAGGGGTCAATATAAGATCCAAAAATATGTATGTTATAACTTATACTTATAGGCCTATCAGCTGGTTATAGGTAAACTGATTACAGGTGAGGGCAATTTGTATAATTAACTTATCAATCAGTATTCAAGTTTGACGACCATTTACAAAAAATGATGTCTTATTGAGGGGCATGCCCATACCATTTTATTTGTATTCTAATATATATTGTGTTCAAATCGAAAGTAGCATATACATTGTACAATGTACAGTTAGGCCTAACTGTCATATCAAATTTTACATGAATGAACTTAAACTTATAATCATACGTTATCTCATATGTAATTGACATCAACGTATAACATTGACCGCATTTAAAGATGTCATTTGGGGAGGTGGTTAAGATTAGGGGGAAGAGAATGCCAATCATAAATTGTGAGAAGAAAGACTTTTTATATACCTGAGTTCTAAATGACTGTTCATTAAAGGTGAACTGGTATGTATGTCTATAAAGGATATTTCAAATTTGTTATGGATAGTTTTATGTAGAGTGTGTGAGTCACACGTCTTCTGGAGAGAGCGGCATATACAAATGTATCAGATGTTCGAATATGTCTATTTTAAAAGTTCAATAATTTGACACGCAAGTGCATTTAATCAGAGAACTGAATACTTGGCTGTAGAGGTCCTCAGTAGTCACATGATACTAGTATACTGGGCTGTAGATGTCCTCAGTAGTCATATGATACTAGTATACTGGGCTGTAGATGTCCTCAGTAGTCATATGATACTAGTATACTTGGCTGTAGGGGTCCTCAGTAGTCATATGATACTAGTATACTTGGCTGTAGGGGTCCTCAGTAGTCATATGATACTAGTATACTGGGCTGTAGGGGTTCTCAGTAGTCATATGATACTAGTATACTTGGCTGTAGGGGTCCTCAGTAGTCACATGATACTAGTATACTGGGCTGTAGATGTCCTCAGTAGTCATATGATACTAGTATACTGGGCTGTAGGGGTTCTCAGTAGTCATATGATACTAGTATACTTGGCTGTAGGGGTCCTCAGTAGTCACATGATACTAGTATACTGGGCTGTAGATGTCCTCAGTAGTCATATGATACTAGTATACTTGGCTGTAGGGGTCCTCAGTAGTCATATGATACTAGTATACTGGGCTGTAGGGGTCCTCAGTAGTCACATGATACTAGTATACTGGGCTGTAGATGTCCTCAGTAGTCACATGATACTAGTATACTGGGCTGTAGATGTCCTCAGTAGTCATATGATACTAGTATACTGGGCTGTAGATGTCCTCAGTAGTCATATGATACTAGTATACTGGACTGTAGATGTCCTCAGTAGTCATATGATACTAGTATACTGGACTGTAGAGGTCCTCAGTAGTCACATGATACTAGTATACTGGGCTGTAGAGGTCCTCAGTAGTCATATGATACTAGTATACTGGACTGTAGATGTCCTCAGTAGTCATATGATACTAGTATACTTGGCTGTAGGGGTCCTCAGTAGTCACATGATACTAGTATACTTGGCTGTAGGGGTCCTCAGTAGTCATATGATACTAGTATACTTGGCTGTAGGGGTCCTCAGTAGTCATATGATACTAGTATACTGGGCTGTAGGGGTCCTCAGTAGTCACATGATACCAGTATACTTGGCTGTAGATGTCCTCAGTAGTCATATGATACTAGTATACTGGGCTGTAGGGGTCCTCAGTAGTCATATGATACTAGTATACTGGGCTGTAGGGGTCCTCAGTAGTCACATGATACCAGTATACTTGGCTGTAGATGTCCTCAGTAGTCATATGATACTAGTATACTTGGCTGTAGGGGTCCTCAGTAGTCATATGATACTAGTATACTTGGCTGTAGGGGTCCTCAGTAGTCATATGATACTAGTATACTGGGCTGTAGGGGTCCTCAGTGGTCATATGATACTAGTATACTGGGCTGTAGGGGTCCTCAGTAGTCACATGATACTAGTATACTGGGCTGTAGGGGTCCTCAGTAGTCATATGATACTAGTATACTGGGCTATATAGGTCCTCAGTAGTCATATGATACTAGTATACTTGGCTGTAGGGGTCCTCAGTAGTCATATGATACTAGTATACTTGGCTGTAGATGTCCTCAGTAGTCATATGATACTAGTATACTGGGCTGTAGGGGTTCTCAGTAGTCATATGATACTAGTATACTGGGCTGTAGGGGTCCTCAGTAGTCATATGATACTAGTATACTGGGCTGTAGGGGTCCTCAGTAGTCATATGATATGTATACTGGGCTGTAGGGGTTCTCAGTAGTCATATGATACTAGTATACTGGGCTGTAGAGGTCCTCAGTGGTCAGTTACTGGGCTATTATTCTCTTCATGTTGTAATGTTTAATTTAAATTTGAAGGAACAAAGTAGATACAGAACAAAATGGCTGACTCAGGAGATGGAGATCTAGACCTTGTCATTAGGACACCTTGTATAAACAGTATCCCGATGTCCAAGGGGCGCTACTCTGTTTACCTTAAACTGGAGAACCTTCAGATACCAGGCTCTTTTAAACAAAGAGGAATCAGTCACTTCTGTAAAAAGGTGAGTACATGTATACACATACATGTTTTTATTACATATTTTAAGACATGAATGAAAAACAGTATGTTGTTAATATCAAGGTATGAAAGAAGAGCAGCAACTCCAGAGTCCAGGTTTGAAAATAATCCTGCTGACATGTTTCGGCCTGCTAGGCAGGGCGTCATCAGGGCACAATTTATTAGTGTGACTGTTACATTTTGAAACTAAATAACAATAAAGGTCATGTGACTATCAATGGACAACATGATGACGTCATAATGTTACCACGGAAGTATTGTAAGGGAGCAACAAGGCATCAACATGATGATTGGTCTAAAGATTGTTACAAGAATTAGGTAGATAATGGTAAAGTTTGAGTCCTTGTTGAGAAGTATAAGAGCCTAAATTACAAGATGTGTTTAGAATAATAATAATAAAGCAATAATTATACGATACAAAGTATTAAAATGCATGATAAGTATGAAAATGTTCAAGTGATTTCTAGAGGCATAAAGTTAAAGGCAACAGTATGTTGTTAAATGAAGAAAATCTAGCTTTATTGGTTAATCCAGCTTGCTGAGTGTCATATGTTACATTAAATCTGAGAAGGGCTATACAGAATGTGTGTAAATTAAGATATAGAGAAACCCTGTTAACATTTAGATAACTTATTCCTGTGCAGGCAGTAAAGAAAGGGGCCACCAGGTTCGTTTGTGCCTCTGGTGGAAATGCAGGACTGGCTGTTGCCTATTCCGCTCACTGTCTGAAAGTGCCAGCAACAATCGTCCTTCCTACCACAACGCCAGAGTTAGTCGCCAATAAAGTCAGGGACATGGTAACGATTGCTATTTCTGTCATCACGGAAAGTATTGTATTTTATTTTTGTTGTCATGGTAATGTACATTGTAGCAATTGACTTTTCTGACATTAAAACCTGTTCAGGACATAATAAGTTTGGATAAAATTTTCAATACTTTAATACTCAATAGCAGTTCAGGAAACAAACTATTAAGTACATAATAGTTAGTTATTACTTAATCAGAACTTTATCTTTGTATAAATGGACTGGAATGTTCTGGATGTTAGTGCTTGCATTTAACATTAAAAATGCGATTGAATTCCATCAAAAATGTTGGTTACTCAGGGAGCCATTGTTGAAGTACATGGAGATGTCTGGGATGAAAGTAACGAATATGCCCAGAAACTGGCCACAGACCCAGGTAAGTCTTCATTGTCTCCCTTGATGAATATTACCACATCATGTGGTGATTACCTTGTTCTACCATATATATATAAATGTCAATTGTGTCGTCTGTCCCTAACATAAAATGCTTATCTATGAAAAATTCTGATGAAATATGATAATTTGTAGATAATCCTAGGAAAGTAGAAGATATTTTAAATAAAAAGGTGACAGACTGCGAAAGGTCAGAGGAACATTATTTCCTTTAACGACAAATAGTAACGAATATTTGTTATGTTTCAGGTTGTGTATATGTACATCCATTCGATCACCCAGATGTTTGGTAAGAAACCTGCAGGTCTATCTGTACTCATGCAGACTTTATGTAAAATGTTGATATAAATAAACATAAACATAAAAATCATATTAACTAGTACATATAAAACCTGATAAAACTACACATGTAGTCTTTTTACTAACTCATATCCAAATGATTACATAATTAATGATGATTTCAGGGAAGATTATAGTCCAATGATTTCATTATTAATGATGATTTCAGGGAAGATTATAGCCCAATAATTTTATTATTAATGATGATTTCAGGGAAGATTATAGCCCAATGATTTTATTATTAATGACGATTTCAGGGAAGATTATAGCCCAATGATTTTATTATTAATGATGATTTCAGGGAAGATTATAGCCCAATGATTTTATTATTAATGATGATTTCAGGGATGGTCACAGCCCAATGATTTTAGTATTAATGATGATTTCAGAGAAGGTCACAGCCTAATGATTTTATGATTAATGATGATTTCAGGGAAGGTCATAGCCCAATGATTTTATGATTAATTATGATTTCAGAGAAGGTCACAGCCCAATGATTTCATGATTAATGATGATTTCAGAGAAGGTCACAGCCCAATGATTTTATGATTAATGATGATTTCAGGGAAGGTCACAGCCCAATGATTTTATGATTAATGATGATTTCAGAGAAGGTCACAGCCCAATGATTTCATGATTAATGATGATTTCAGAGAAGTTCACAGCCCAATTTTATGATTAATGATGATTTCAGAGAAGGTCACAGCCCAATGATTTCACGATTAATGATGATTTCAGAGAAGTTCACAGCCCAATTTTAGTTTTAATGATGATTTCAGGGAAGGTCACAGCCCAATGATTTTAGAAGCAAAGGAACAGATGCCTTGTCAGCCAGACGTGGTTGTGACATCAGTTGGGGGCGGGGGACTGCTGACAGGGGTAGTGCAGGGTATGTGGAAGGCGGGATGGAATGATGTTCCTTTGGTCGCCATGGAAACCGAGGGGGCAGAGAGCTACAAAAAGGCAGTAGAAGCAGGGAAACTTGTAACCTTACCAGCCATTACCAGGTAAAATTATGCCAATGGCACAATAACCAGGTTAGACAAATTTGAAAGTCAACTTGATCAAGTTCAAAGTGACCGAAGATCACTTTCAGAAATTGAATATTTAAACTATTTTATGAACCAAAGTTGATCAATAGTCATGGTCATCAAGTTAATGTTAATAGTAAAATTTTCTGTCTTTTAATTTGCATATATGTCTCTTACCTCCTGGTCTTAGTATTAAACGGCCAAACTTTTTGGAAAATACCTGTATCTATTCCACATGTTTGTTTCGATTGCAATTTGGATTTGTGTAAAATGTTAAATATTTTGTACTTACATAAGATAGATATGTCATCAGAGTTAAGTATATCTATTTAGGTGTACTTAATATAAATCAAGTTCAAAGTCACCAAATTAAAGATAACTGTCAGAAATTGAATATTTTTTGACACATTATGAACCAAAGACCAAAGTTGATTAATGATCAAGGTGACCAAGTCAAAGGTAAAAGTGAAATTTTCTGTCTGTAAAATATTTGTTTTGACATTATTGAAAAAAAGGTAGTTGAAGTCAAATAAGGGATCACATGGCCAATCAAGGCACTGGCATAAGGGTCAAAGTTCAAGGTCAAATAACTCATGTCTTAACTTGTTTACTAAGTAAAACATCTCTTACCATTTTTTTTTAGACCTCAGGTAGCAGTGTACAGTAAAAATGCCAAATTCTGAAAAATATGGCACATGCTTTAGATATGTAAACATTGCCAGTTAACCTTACATATAACCTCTAATAAAGTATATATATTTGAAATCTGTACAACATTTGCAATTTTAATAGAGCTCTGAAGGATAAGTAAACTGATATTTTCTGTGATTTTTAGAGCTGTGAATACCATGGTAACAGCTTAAAAAATTCTCAAAAATTGCAAAATATTATGATATTTGACCCAAAATGGCACAATTCTCTACACAATTTTTTTTCTGAAACCTATTTAAAATTAGATATCTCTATCCCAAAGACAGAATTAATCTTGTTTGGACATATGTTGTAAATTAAGTTTTTCCGCTATCTTACCTTTTCTGTGGGCTTCCATTTTGCGCTGTAGGCGAAACTAAATTTCCTGTGTAAACACACGTTCGGAAAATCCGGATATTTAAAATCCGGAACCAATTTATTGATTTTTGTTTTAATAAATGTGAAGCCTGTATGTACTACTTCATACTGGATTATACCAATTATAGTGTACATTTATTTTTTCATTTTTTATACATATCATAATACAGGAGTTATTTGCTTAACAAAAAAATTGCCCATGGCCAGGCTGTCTTACTGTGGTGTGCTACCTTATACATCACTTTTGTTAACTCTAATTTTACTAAAAACCCCATGAATGTCTAGAATATGTTCCGACGAACAAAACGACATATCGGGTTACTGTGTATCTTTAATAGTCACCGAGTATTGCTGATTCCCTGAGAGGTGTATTTTGACAACTTTTTCTCCCAATCCAGTAATAAGGGGAGGTAATTTTAAAGATGAAAACTCCCATAATTCTGTATATCTCTTGAATAAAGTTGTGTTTTGAGTTGAATGTGGTACTTTGAGTCTCTGTGCATGTAATCAAGCAAAAAATACTATACAACTATCAAATTTAGCCTTGTAATATGACGTCATAGTTACCATGACGTCATCAGTAACTATGACGTCATCAGATGGTATCTATGAAGTCATAAATACTCAATGGTGTCATAATAAATAACCAAATTCCTTTCCAAACCTCAGCTTAGCAACACATGCAATATTCTAACTGATAAATCATGACATGACATCCAAGATTTCAAAATGTCATGCCTATGACATCACAGTCATCTGTTTCCACCCCGGTAATTCAGATATGTACCAATGATCATATGAAGTGTCCGCTGATCCCATTTTATGCGGAAAATGCTATTTTTTCTGCTTTACCGAAGGAAGTGACAATAATTGACAATATTGTATCAACCGTACACTCCATCAATTGAAATTACATGCTTACCAATGTATAAATAAATTGAAAATAATGGTTTCACCAAAATTTTTAAAAAAATAACACTTACTGTAATAGTTTCCATGGATACGGGGTAATAAATCAGGTAAAACAAACCAGAATTCAGTCTATATGGTTTGTTAGATACCCAATAAGTTATTTTGGGTTTGTTATAAAACATAGAATATCTTTTCAATTTACACTGACTCATTAACATTATGCTTAATTAACCCACCCTTAAATGGGTAAATATGCGAGTTACCTCCCTTGATTCCTCTAATATGACAAGCCTGATAATAAACAAGTTTTTAAATTGTTTTTTATGCATTTTTGAGCAATAATGAACTAAAATGAAGCTTAATCAAGCATAATTAAGCACAATTTCCAAAAAATAACATTTTTCAGCCCTTATAAGGTAGCAGTGTACAGTAAAAATGCCAATTCTGAAAAATATGGCACATGCTTTAGATATGTAAACATTGCCAGTTAACCTTACATATAACCTCTAATAAAGTATATATATTTGAAATCTGTACAACATTTGCAATTTTAATAGAGCTCTGAAGGATAAGTAAACTGATATTTTCTGTGGATTTTTAGAGCTGTGAATACCATGGTAACAGCTTAAAAAATTCTCAAAAATTGCAAAATATTATGATATTTGACCCAAAATGGCACAATTCTCTACACAATTTTTTTCTGAAACCTATTTAAAATTAGATATCTCTATCCAAAGACAGAATTAATCCTTGTTTTGGACATATGTTGTAAATTAAGTTTTTTTTCCCGCTATTTACCTTTTTTTTGTGGGTTCCTTTTTTGCCGTAGCAAAACAAATTTCCTGGGGAAAACACTTGGGAAAAAACCCGGATATTTAAATCGGAACCAATTTATTATTTTTTTTTTTAAATAAATGTAAGCCTTATGCTACTTCATAGGGGGATATCCAATTTAAGTGTACTTTTATTTTTTCTTTTTTTACTACATAATACGGGAGTTTTTGTTAAAAAAAAATTGCCCATGGCCAGGCTTTCCTTATGTGGGTGCTACCTCATGGTCACGCCCAATTTTTTGGGGGTATACATGTATCTTGTCACATCTTTTTTCAAAGTATTTTGAGTTGTGTAAAAATTTGCATTTTCTGTAGATATTCATCAGAGTTAAGTATTCGGTGTTTGGGGTTATTTTAATTTAAAAAGAAATCATTTGGAGGGTGTAATACAAGACATCGTTTCTGTTTTTTTAGTGTTGCTAAAACTAGGATCTTTGACGTGTGTGCTGCATCCCTTGAAAAGTCGATCAACATAAAATTACCCGCATTGTAACAGATGAACGGGCCGTGGATGCCTGTATCAATTCTCAGGTGGTAAAACCCTTTTCTTGATGAAAATAGAAAAAACCCCAGACCCCATCTTTATCCCATAATTTTTTTGGTTGCAATTGTAATATGTAAATGCCAAAGCTTTTTATACATCCCCCACCCCCCCCAACCCCCCCCCCCCTTTTGTGTGTAGTGTGTTTTTTTTGACAAAATCACCCAATCACCTGTTTTGTCTCGAGAGGGAGTGGCTGTTGGGTTTATTATATAACTAACTGCTGTGATTTCAAGGCCCAAGGATGTTAGTGGACCCCGCTTGGGTGCTAGTCTAGCGCAGTCTACGTGGGTCATTCCTCTTTACAAAAGAGGGGAAACTAGGCGTGGTGAACTCCCCCTGGTCATTGTGTTGGAGGAAGTGCAGTTACTATCGAAAAAACCCAAAAAAAATTTGGGACTAAATTTTTTTGAAAATAGGGATAACATAGAATTCTTATCAAAAATTTCAACCAAAAAATTATGTAAAAAATTATCAGTTTGCTTTTTGAAACCAATAAATTACTGTATTTTTTTTTTTGACTTAAAAATGTTAGATGATTTGGTACCTAAGTTTTAAAAATAGGTATGATGTAATTTTCTACTTTTTTGGTTTTTTTTTTGTTTAACGTCCTATTATCAGCCGGGGTTACTATTATGATAATTTCTAAAAAAAATTGAAAAAGTTAAAAGGAAGCATTGCTTTTAAACAAAATCATTAGCCCCGGGGTTTTTTTGATAAAAATTTTTTTTAATTATGTGAAAGTATCGGAAAAGGAGCCTTTTTTGCAAATGTTATTTTTCCCTGTTTTTTTTACGGGGTGTGTTATGTGTTATGATTTTGTATTAATCCTAATTAAGGTGTCCAACCCATTGGGTTTAGATTACTGGATTTTTCCCCTCAGTCTTAACCAAAAACAGGGACCATTCTTTTTACTAAAATTGCTTTTTTTATAGGAATTTTTTACTGTTTTTCCCTGTGGTTTTTGTTTTTTGGGGGTTTTTTGTTTTTTTGTGGGGTTTCGTTTTCGTGGGGTTTTGTGTTTTCAGGGGGTTTTGATTTATCAGAGTGGAATTTTTTTTTATTTAGAAAGGGAAATTTTTTCTGATTTCAATGTGGGTTTTTTTTACTGGTTTTAAATAGATGAAAATTTTACTTTTTCGATGTGTAAATTTGTCTTTTTCACTTTCAACTTTTTAAAAGCTTTTGGGGAACGTATCACCCCGGGGTCTTTTTTTAAAGGAAATTTCTTTTTACCCTTTCACCGATTTTTTAATATTTTGTCTTGATATTTTTTTCTATAAAATTGTAAATCCGGTGTTCACATCTACTGGTATATTTTTCCAAATAAAGGGAACAAAAAAAAAAAATTTTTTTTTTTTTCTTTTTTTTTTTAAAAAATTTCCCGTTTTGCGTCTAATTGGCCATATAGAAAACACTGTATTGCCTTATATGGCTATAATTCAGTATTTTAGACCGATTAACAGAATTTTAGTCAAGATATTCTCTTCAAAAAATTTACATTTGGGGTTTAAAAAAGTCAAGGCCAGAGTCTTTTTACTGAGAAAATTTTGTCTGATATGTGAAGCGAAGTTTTTCAGAATTAAACAGGAAAATCTGGTTATGGGCCGAGTTTTCTCTGGCCCTGCACCATGTCTGGTGCCCAAACATGGGTCGGGGCCCAAGGAAAACTGGGGAAAAACTGGTCTACTGACCAAAAAAAAGTCACCTCAAAGTTCAAGTAAAATTTTATTTTTCACTTTACACTTTCGAAATAACCCTTAAGTAATGTTGGTCAAAATTAAGAAGGATAAAACCTATAAAAGGTCAAGTCATGGGTCAAAGGTCGAGGTCAATTTTATAGTTTTTTCCAGATGAACTTTCATTATGACACACGAATCAATTTTTAATTTTGCCGGGGTTTTAACAAGCAGCAAGTTACCAAAGATCAAGGCACTTGGTCAAAGGTTAAGGGTAAATTTTGATGAATTAAAGAAAATTTTGGTAAACTTAAAAAGGGATCAACGACCAAATGTAAGATACATGGTAAAAAGGGTTTCAATGTCAAGTCCACTTTATATTTTTTCACTGATGAGCTTTTTTTATGACACTATAAAGAAAAAATTTGTCGAAAAAAAGGTTTTTGTCAATTGACCAAATGTAAAAGCACTAGTTTAATTTTTTGTTGGGGTTTTTCCCCGCGCCGTTCAAAAACGATGGCCCCCTTTTGGTAAGTACACAGGGGAGACCTTTGCGTTCTTTTCGAGAAAATTGGGGAAAATGAAAAATTTAAAAAGGATTTTGGCCTAGCTTCTCCAGAAAACGCAAACCGTCAGGGGAAGGGCGCCGCCCCACTCACCTCGGTATTCACCCTGATTTTATGTGGCCGACGCGAAAATAAACGAGCACTGTATTACAGTAAGTCAAGGTCATTTGGGTGAAAAGGCCCAAAGCAGATCTCTGATCCCCCGGCTTGGATAGGGGGTTTTTGAAAAAAAAAACAAATCAAATCAACAAATAAAAGATTCACCAGTATTTTCATTTTTGTTAGCTTTTTCGTGAAAGGAAACGATTTCCCCCCTCATAAAAATATAATTTGTTTCCTTTCGATGGTTTTTTTAAGCCAAATTTTAAACGTCAACCTCGCTGTTGGAAAAAATGACTTCTTTTGATTAGGGGGATCCTTGCCAAAAGCGCTTGTCTTGCCCCAGTTATATCCCAAAATGGCTCTATAGGGACCACATGACTCATTTGTAGTTCAAGCACTTAAATTCCACATAATCTTTTTTAGGAAAAAACATTATTGGTTTCAATTTCCTGAAGAATAAAATAGATAAAAGCCCTACGTCTCCATTTTTTTTTCACGGCGGGGAAAAACGGTTTTTTTTATGGAGGCGTTTACCCCCTGCCATATTTCGATACCTTTGGGTTGGACATACAAACTTTACTTCGTTTTCGTTAATTTTCCCTTTTACATTCATTTTGCAGTTTCTTTCGCTTATTTTATGAGTATTTTAATAATTCATTTAAAAAACTTCAGACCAATAAAGCGCTATTACAGAAAAAAAAGACCCCTGGGCCCTTTAAAGGTCCCATTGATTTTTTGAAAAATTTCATAAAAATTTTATTGACATTTTTGTCCCGACCATCTTCTTTCGGATCATCAGGGGCCAACATGTGATACCCTTACGTCTCCCCTGCTGATAATGTTTTAAAAAATTAAATGAATTTCAAAACAAAAAAAAAAATGATAGTCAAAAATGTGTTTCCTAAACTATAGTAAAGTTTTATCCCCTCCCATGGGCAAACCTAAGACCCCAGGGGGGGAGTTACACTTTTGGGAAAAACACCTTAAGACCCTTCCTCTTTTAAGGTTTGATTCTACCTTATTTGGGTTTAAATAAAATTTTAAAAAATTTAGTTAATTTACCCTTTTTTGGGCCCCCCCCCACCCCCGGGGGGAAATCAGGGCCAATATGAAAATACCATCAACGTATCCCAACTGTAATATCAACCAGGTTAGAATGAATTCCAATAAAAATTTTAACAAAAAATAGTCAAAAATGTGTTTTCCCACATAAAAAATAGTAAAGTTACCCCCCCCAGGGCAAAAGTGAAACCCCCCGGGTCATGAAAATTCCAATTTTCGGAAAGCCCTTAAAAACCTTCATTATGAAAAGTTTTATTTTACCATATTGAAAGGGAAGAAGAAGATTTTTAAAATTTTTGTAATTTGCCATTTTTTTGGCCCCCCCCCCACCAGCCCCCGGGGGTCAGTAGGGCCCCAGTGCTCCATCAAACTGTCATCCCCTGCTGACATTGGTTTTAAAATTAGAAAAAATTCCCTGAAATAAAACAATAAAGTCAAAAGTTATTTCCCCCAATAAAATATAGAAAGTTTAGCCCCGCCCCGGGGGAACTTGAGACCCTAGGTCTGAAATTCAAATTTTGGTAAAGAAACCTTTAAAACCCCCATCTATAGGTATTTTATTCATCATACTGAGGTTTGAAAGAAGATTTGTAATTTCAGCAATTTTGGGCCCCTTTTTACCCCGCCCATCAGCCCCCTGGGGGGGCAGTCAGTGCCAAGTGCTGCCCTCAAACTGTCATCCCATTGGGCAATTTTTTAAAAAATTTAAAAAAATTCCAAAGAAATAAAATAAAAATTTAAAATCAAAAATGTAATTTCCCATATAAAATACAGTAAAATTTGCCCCTCCCCCCCGGGCAAACGTGACACCTCGGGTAGAAATTTAAATTTGGTAAAAACCTTAAAACCCCTTTCCCTCTATGAAAAGGTTTTGATTCCCCCATTCTGAAGTAAGAAGAAATTTTTGAAGTTTTGTCAATTTGACCCTTTTTGGCCCCCCCCCCAGGCCCCTGGGGGGTGGGGACCCTAATTTTCAATTTTTTTTTGACCTTTAGCCCCAAAAACTTCCTCCAAATTTTATGAATTTGGTTTGTGGGGGTTTTGGGGAAGAATCGAAAAAGTAAATTTTTTACGGACACGGGCGGAACGGGCGACGCCCGGACGAACGGCAAAAAAGGGGGTTGAATAGGGTCCTTGAGACTTTTTCTCAGGTTTTACCCAAAAATCTCAAATGGTTTTTTTTTTTTTTTAAAGTAAAAGAACATAGTCCATGAAACAAAATGTGCTTTTTATTGTCATCAGATGGAAAATAACAGAGTGGGGATTTTTTTTCCCCCCAAAATTTAAAAAATACCAAAAATTGCAGATAAAAAAGGGTTTTTTCTTTTTATCTAATAAAACGGGCTTGATGTTTGGCACATCATACATTATGCTGGTACAAATTTTCAAGGGCACAGGGGTCAAAAGTAAAAAAAATATCAAAATTCTTTCAAAAAATTTTCAATTTGGGTCACATTTTTAAAAAACCGCTCTTTTAAAAGGGGTGTGCAATGATCAGTCAAAACAAATAACTCTGATTGCACTTTGAAAAGAAATTTCCAGCCAAAATTAAAAAAATCCCCCCAAAGCACATACCATAAGGCTGGTGTTTGGAAAACAGATCATGAGTATTGTGAATGTTTTCACATATTTTTTATCTTGACGTTGACCTTCATTTTTTTTAAAAACCTGCTCTTTGAAGGTGTTGCAAATTTTCAAGGGCAAATTTTCAAATAAATGCAGATATGGCTTTTGAAGAATTTTTTTATGGGAATTGAAAAATATTTTACGGTAGTCATTATGGGGGGTGGGGAAAAAATTGTACAAAAGGTGGGGGGCGAGGTATGGGTCAAATAGGCATTTGGCTTTTAAATTTATATAAACGACATTTGGACTAAACATTGGATAGCTCATATTTTCTGATAGCATTCTGTGGGGGAGGGTCGGAATTGTACAAATGATGGGGCTGATCCCCCGGGGGCAAATGTGGGGCCCAAAAATTTTCGTTTGGCTAATTGAAAAAAACACTTTTTTTGAAACAAGCAATGAAATCACTTAATTTGACGGGAGCAAGCCTTAGGGGTTTTGGGATCAAATTTACATTTGGTGAGGCTTTCCCCCCCAGGGGGCCTCAGGGGGGACCCAAAGGGGGTCCCGTTTGTAAATTATGTAAACAACTTCTTCTCTGGATCAAGCAAAAGGAAAAACTCATAGTTTTTGGTAGCATCGTTTGGGGTAGGGGGTTCAAAATTTAAAAAATGGGGGGGTTACCCCGGGGGGTGAGGGGGGAGGGGCCCAAATGGGGAATTTGGCTAAATTGATAAAACAATTAAATTTTCTGGAAGAAGGCAATGGATTTTTTTCATATTTTTACTGGTCATCCCGGGGGGGGGATTTAAAAAATGAATGGTCCGCTGACCCCGGGGGTGAGGAGGGGGTCTAAAGGTTCACCCCTTGGGTAAAAAATATAAGTGCTTCTTAAAACTAATTTTTGTACCGTTATATTTGATTGGTAGCATCCTTTGGGGGGAGGGGTTTAAATTGTAAAAAAGGGTTGCTTTCCCCCCCATTGAAGCTTTTTTTTTCTTTTTTTTTATTGTGAAAAACCATTCAGATCCCCAAAAAAAGTGTACAAAAAAAGATGAAATCCCCAATTACACAGGCAATTTTTTTTAAATTTTTTTTGCTATAAATGTTAATTGGCCAGCAACCTCTATTTTTTTGACCCCCGGGAATTTAACTCCGAAAAAAAAATTTCGGGCGCGTTGGGCCACGAGAATATCAGTTTTGGCAAGACGCCATACTCTCAGGATTAAAGTTAGATTTTTTCAAAAAAAAAATATAACCTTATTTAAAAAAAACCTCATGAAAAAAGCAAGATTTTTTTTCAATTGCCCTTTAAATTTCCCGGATATTTCTTGCGATACAGCGACTCAAATGAATATGAAACGTGAACGGTCGTGGGTTTTTATTACTTAGAATAACCCCCTTTTTTCCCCATTAGTTGACGCGTGGGTTAGTCACGTGACAGCGAAGTTATCTCGTTTGTGCTCAGTTTGCATTTTACTACTAATAGGGTTGGTTTTTGGTTTATTGAAATGTTTTCCCGTATGAACCAGGATGAACATAAAGCGTCTAAGGGTGTGGATTTTTTCTGTGAAGATGTAAATTCCACGAGATCAAATGATTTTTTTTTCTTTCGTTTAAGGCGGATTGAACAGAAAAACTAAACCTAACCAAAAAAATTGTAACTGACAGGAAAAGTTTTATTTATACTCTAAATGTCCCCGAACACCAAAAAATTCAATTTATTTTTTAAATTTCAGTAAAACGGGCCCCCCATCAGTTAAATCGGGCAAAATTGTGTCAAAAAAGGAAACATATTGGCTCGGATGTATTAAATTTTTTTTTGAAAAACGGGGGGTTTTTTAAATTTTTTTGGGGGGCCGGCTGTGGGGGGGGTAAATTTTTGGGGCCCCCGGGGGGGGAAAGGGGGGTGGTTGTAGGGGGGTTTTTGGTGGGTTAATAGGGTTGGGGTTTTTTGGTTTTTGGTTTTTTTGGGGGGGGGTGCTTGCGTTTTGGGTGGGGGGGGGGGTTTTAGGGTTTTTTTTTTTTTTGGGGGTTTGGGGGGGCCTTTGGGGGGGGTTTTTTTTTAAAAAAAGAAAAAACCCCCTTTCCTTTTTTTTGGTGGGCCCCCCGTTTGGGGGGTGCGCTTTTGGGGGTTTAAATTTTTTGGGGTTGGGGCGTGTTTTCCCCCCCCCCGGAGGGGGGTTTTGGGGTGGAGTTTTTTTTTAGTGATTGTTTAGCGTATCGAAATGCGTACAAAAATCGTTTTGACTTTTTTTAATACCCGGGCCCCAAGGTAAAGTTGGTTTTTTAAAAACCCTAAATGCAAAAATTTTTAACTATAAATATAAAATTGGTTTAAAGTAGAATGTTAAAGACATGTCCTAAGTAGAAGTTTTGGGTTTAAAAAAAAGTTAATGTTTTTTTCTTGTAAAGGTCCCGTTTTTTAATTTTTTGAAAATTTAAATACTTAAGTGAAATTTGGGGTTTTAAAAATTTAATATGGTTTTACACCTTTTGTTACACGGGAAACTAACCATTCATTATCAGGACTGTGAAAAAACCCTTATGTTTTTGGTTTTTACACCTTAAGTGGAAATTTTAATCTTTTTATACAGTTTGATTTGTATTTTGCTTTATTTCCAGATCACCTTAAATTATTGAAATCAGTGGTCCAAAATTTTCACTACTTACATAAAATCTAAAACATCCCCCATGGGGCCACGTTCGGGGTGACATTTTGATTTGTGTAGTCACTTTCGAGCGAATTGTTATTTTTCGATGAAATTTCAGCAAAAACCCTTTCGTCTACCGGTAATTTCTTAAATTTCTTGAGGACGAAAAGACTTAAAAAAAAATTACAGTGATGCAACCTTACTATAGTCGGAACGGGCATATAAATTTCCCTTTCCCGTTTTGGAAATAGGTCTTTGATTGGCTAATCCAAAAGGCACCCCCCTGACCCCATATGGAATGGTTGTTAGACGCATGTAATAGTGAAAGACCTCTTATTTTAATTGATGATACCCTTTTACATTGACTAACGCCCCTGCCGTACGTTTAGTATTGATTTATCTTTTCTGATGTAGACAAAAAATTCTATAATGAAAAAGAAATTGGTAATTTTTATTCTATCTTTAAAATTTTATTTTCAATGCAAACAAAGAAAAACTAGAAAAAATTTATTTTTTTTCCCCACAAAGCATTGCCCTGACCGGGGGGTCATGGGAAAATTGACTAATGTCTTGGCTATAGAAGGTTTTCAGTAACGGGTTTTGACAGCTAAAAAATCACCCCTCGGTTAATTTGGGGGTTCTCCCTTTAAACATCAAGGTGGGGTAGGTTTTCCTCCCATCTATTTTTTTTTGCATGAAAATCCCACGTTCAATATTTAATATATGTACAGAAAAGGATCAGAACCCACTTCTTTTTGTTTTTAAAATTTTGTATTAATAAAATTAAACGTTCGTGGGCCCGTCAGTTAACCTAAATGTCCCGTTCCTGCCGTTAACATAAATTGTCCCCGGTCCCCTGTCAGTTAACGTTTAAAACTGTCCCGTGTCCCCGCAGTTTTCATAAAATTCCCCCGGGGTCCCCCGCTTTTTAAAAAACTGCCGCGTGTCCGTTTTGTTAAAATTTAAAATGTCCGCCTGTCCTGTCATTTTAACATAAATGTCCCGTGTCCCATTAAAATAAAAATGTCCCCGTGTCCCCGTCAGTTTTAAAATAAACTGTCCGCCTTTCCTGTCATTAACAAACTGTCCGCTGTCCGTCGTTAAAATAAACGTCCCGCGTGTCCTGTTAGTTAAAAATTTAAAAACCCGTCCGCGTGTCCGCGTTAACATAAATGTCCCCCCCTTGTTTTTGGCCGCCCGTCGAAAATTTTTCCCATTAAAAAAAGTTTTGTCCGGGGCGTTAACATAAAAATTTCCTTTT
>NW_022982503.1:0-17846 GCF_902652985.1 Pecten maximus
TTAAGCTAATCTTTTACAAGGGCTTGGGACCTTCTAGCATTCTAACAAAAAGAGTGTTGCTTCACTAGTTCTTCTTCCCGACACCTGGGCTGTCTGGGTGTAAAACCAGTTCCAGTAAAACTGTCTGTGTGTCGCGCTGTCTCTCGCCTGTCCACATTTTCTGCACAGTATCAGCCTCTGTCTAAAATACCGTCAAACCACCCTGCCCGTTTCCATTTCTGAGGGAGCCGTTTGAAAAATGGCATTCAGATCGAGGAACTCGGCGATGTTTTCACAGATTATTGTGTTTTGGATGCAACAATTTGTATTGAGTGACACAATAGGTTAAAGATGAATGTTTCCTGATGACGGTAGCTATATATAGTATATAGTATGCACAGTGTCAGTTTGAATAAATGCGTTTTTTAGTCGATTGAAGTGAGATGGGGTGCCGTTTCGCTTGTGGCGGAGTTACCAACCTTGAGCAGATTACACATACCACTGTCAAAAAAAAAAATGAAAATCACATTTTCTATGCAAGCGCCTGTGCATAATGCAGGAAGAGATGTTATTTCATAGTAAAATACTATTTCTGTACAAAAAAAAATTGTAATGATGTATTTTACAGCTAGATAAATGGGTCGCTATTCGAACTGACAAACACGGCGGACCTGAATCGGATTGAGTGGACCTGAACTGGATTTTAGCTGTATTATAGTTACGTTATTATTTACAGCTAAAATCCTGTTCAGGTCCGCTCGATTTTACGGGATAAGGGGGTGATTTAGTGGATCCTGGACTCAAGCGTGCCTATTAACGTTTTTGCTAATTATTCGAGATATAGATTGAACGTTACACTTTAATTTTGATAATAATTTACACATGCAACAATTAAACCATATTCAAAATATTAATGACAGTAAACAAAGGAGAACATTGAAAAATACATTTTAACACAACATAATTAATGAATCGTCTATAGATGTTTATAAATTATAATGTAATATGTACTAGCTTGTGTTATCATTGACCTCACCGACATCACTCAGCTGACAAAACTCTCAACAAAAACCACCCCCATTTTAAGACCATGCACCTGATGCCTGTCCCATAGGTGGTCTCATAAGAGGGGGACCACTGTAATACTATAATACTATAGCCTATTATAAAATAATGATAAATTACAGTAGACTAGGCAAGCTGCCTCTCCCCATGCTGCATCTTTACTGGTTCCTGTGCCTGTGGTTTAATTTAATTAAACATGTAGTATCTACTTATAGACAAGCATCTCTCTCTAGAAACATTGGTACGTACATGTCCCTGTGTAACAAAAACTTGTAGCATAAAACACAATTACATACACTGACAATTATCATATAATTTCCAGACAAACCGGGCATGCCACCTCAAGAACTTTACTACCGGTCCCTGTGCACTGCATTGTTTTATTACTTTTAAACTGTGTCCCATGTATGTATAATAACTACACATGTGTATACATCCTGTGGTGCAGGTTTCGCAGCAAGTCGATTACAATCTGCGGTTTTCTGTCAAAGATTTTTAAACAGTGTTGACAATGACCTGTGTTGGAGATCTTGTGCATGTTAATTATTGCGATTTCTTTGGATTTCTGGATTGTTTACATTTGTGTTGAGCTGACCCCACGGTGGAAAATATATAGGTCAGTCGCTTTCTTACACTTTTAATGTGTTGTTTTGTCGTCATTATGCAACGACACGTGTTGTTCAGTACCAATGTTGCATGCAATATACAGTTGTGTGATCGCACAAAATTCTAAAAACAAATGTGCGAACAAACAGCACAGCTATTACAGGGGTGTAAAAATCCACTTGCCCGACGCCCTGGACAACCAAAGTTTGAGTTTGGGCAAGCTAAAAATGTTTGTTTACTTGCCCGGGACAAGTAAGATTTTTCTATCTCTAAAATGATTTTCATGTTCGATTTCCTGAATTCTGTGTGATTAGAGAATTTATCAGAATGACAGTAGTGTAGAAGTATGCTAAAACTTATTAAAATAAACAATTAGTAGTTGAATTATCTTTATTTTCCGAGTTGATAACTCAAATTTCCGAGGTGGGAAAAGTAGGTCGCTGGTGGCACTCTGAAGCCATCACTTCACAAACGTTTTTATGACATTCAAACCGATGAAAATAAAAGAAACTGCAGTTAAAAGTATAAAATAATGTTTGAAAGAGGTTACTTACTGTAATATTTGACCAAATGTTCTTATTAGACAAAGGAAAGATTGCTTTTATCTGTAAAACGATCCCTGTTTATCAAAACAGGAAGTTGGATTTCTGTCACTAATAGTCGGATTGGAATCCGGACCGGAATTAGGAATTAACAAAAAAAAATTTAAAAAAGGGATAATAATAATAATGTCAAAAAATTGCAATTTAAATTAAATTACATATTCTTTTCTTCCAATAATCGATTGTAAATATTTTCTATGTATTTAATATCAAATAAAAATTTTTATATAGACTTTTTATATATTTTATTGAAACGCACACTGGGGCAAGTAGAAATTGCCTTTGGGCAAGTGGCTTTCTGAGCTGTACTTGCCCGGGGCAAGTGGCTTCAAAAATATTTTTACACCCCTGAGCTAATGATAGGGTTATAAATATTACAGAATAACTAATTATACGAAAAGATATAGGTAAGAAATTAAAATTATGATATAAGATGGCCACTTTTATAAATATGTGCTGCATAACAATTGTTTCATTCATGGAACATGTATGGTTGACATGTTAATTTTTGCCATTTAATTACCGTCATTATTTTGTCTCGCAAGTGATGTTTTCGATGGCCTGGTGATACTACATGTACATGTACCAGAATGGTAGAGTAAGACGGACATCACTACGATAATTTATCTTACTAATACATAAATTACATATATATTGTATTTCTAAACACAACAGAAATGTTTCTATTCATAACAAGTCGTTTTATCTGTTGTTTAGTTCTACATGTATTAAATAGCCTGTAGGCCTATAGCTTTATAATCTCGCTGAATACACATTTCGTCGACTCGCCAAGGCCTAGTGGTGTCCTCGACGACGTCCGAGCAAATTATATAAAGTACTTTAATAATCATTACGATAACTTATTTAATTATATGTCGGTATTTAGTTTCATTTCCTGATAATTACTGCATATAATTCACCAAAAATATGGTAATTAGTTACCTCGTAAAATTTTAATCGTTGTATATCTTTTGCAATCGTTCCACACCTTTAAATAATTAGATGACGCGTTCCTCATTTTATATCGACCACGAGATACATATCACACATGTACCGTTCCAATCGCCCATCGTGCACGATCCATATCGCACATTGTGTGCACATCCCACATCGTGGAACATTGTGCAATCACATTTATAACTGTATTTGACTATATTTGAGAATGACGTTCTGTTTGACCGGTTAAAGTGAAGTAATGAAAGTACGGCAACAGATGTCCCATGATGTATCTACATAACAAATTTCATTGCAATCAGACAATATCTAAATTTGGACAAATTTCCTCACAATATAGGGATTAACTCAATCAGATGTAAATCTTCATGATTTTAAGGGAATTTGCTTGCCCCAATTTCAATCTTGGTGGAAAAATTAATAATTCATACATGCGTGAGGAAAATTCCAATTTTTGGTATTCCCCAGTGAAATACAAATGATACAAGTGAAATTGTTTGTTTTTTTGCCTATTTTAATAATATGCTATTTTGAGAATTTCCCTGAAGTTCAAAGTCATGATCAGTGTCAGTGGTCCATATCAAGCAAATCAGGAAATGTCTATTACATTTTTTTTATCTAAACATTTTGCAACTTAAATTCTTATAGTGTTTGGAATCACTATAAAGTTCTTGATCGATCGATCATCATCAATTCTTAAACAATCCATGATCAATTATTGATCGATCATGAATAGAAAGAGAAATATCAATAATTGTTACATTATAATTCATAATAAATTGATATTATGACCAGATGAGCGAGTTAATTCCCTTTATCTTTCCCTGATGAAAATTAGGTAATTAGCAAGTTTTGAATTGTTCGAAGTAAATTGGAATTATCAATATCTAAATAGCTTGAAATTAAGAGAATAATTCTACAATATGAAACTAAAACGAGATTTCGGACTAAGTTTCAAAATATTTTAATTCAGTTTTTAGAGGAAAATTTACCGCGGTGTGAGGCCTGCTCAAACTACATTATTCTTGTTTCTACAGTACAATTGTAAAAGATGCTTATCTATCAAATAAAAACCTGATTTCTGGCAAAATTTCAAAATATTTCAATTATTAGAACATAGAGGGAAGTTGATGGCAGTGTGGGCCTTAAAACAGAAACATACATTGCGAACTGTTTACACAAGTCCCTGTGCAAGTCACAGTATTCTACCTGTGTGCAGATGGCATTTTGAAGACTATTCTGAAAAATTTTGCTAATTAAATCCAGTTATTTAATTCTTTGATATTGTCAAATAATCTCTATAATACCCTTTGTAGTAAGTTAAGATAAATCCAAATATAAATTGACTTTATAAATGTATTAGATATGGTACATATTAGTTCAATGTTATTTTTTTTTTACCTAAATTTGTCATAATTGGTTTCTCGCACCTTCTTTCCTTCGTCGTATGTAAGCGAAATGTTTAATAAAATATGTTACAGGAAATATGGTATTTGAGGCAAAGATATTTCAAAATTTACTGATTTTTACCTGTGGCAGTGCGCATATGACATATTACTAGGTAACTTCTATTAATACTTTAATTTGGTTATTTTCTAAAATACCTTTGTTATGAAGTTGAAATTATTTTAAAAACAAGTTATGTTAAATTGATAACATGGTTTTAAACATGAAATTACTGAATATAACTTAATGTGACATAATAATTAATTTGTTTTAGTATAAATTTGTTACAACAGGTTGCTCGCAATCCTTATTAATTGTGAAAACAATGAATTAATTACTAACCAAAATATTTTGGTTTAATTTTGTTAGAACAGGTTTCCAGCACATTGTTTTCTTTGGCACGTGTATGAATATAAACAGATGTTGATATATGTTGATATAGTATTTTTGATAAAGACATTTGAAAATTTACTTATTTCTTCACAAATTGTTTTCTTCGGCACAAGTAAGCGAAAGGTTTATATATGTTGTACAGTAGGCCTATTTGTGGCAAAGAATTTGAAAATTTACTAAAATTGTTTTTAATATTTACATGAATGCAAAAGATTATATGATTTAACCCTGTTCAAAGGCACAGTCTCAATCAAGGGCATGTTAAAAACTTTAATTTCAAGTTATAAGCATTTGAATATAATAGACCAGAATACTACTTGAAATTTCATTAAAAATTTCAAAAAAACAATCAATTGAGAAAAAAGTTGTCAATAATCATCAATATGAGGTGAAGGATATAATTTGAACTGGCCTTTCATATTGCAAAATGTCACACAGACTGACATTATTCAATATTTCATGCAGAAATCCATTTAAAATCTTGAAATGTTCATTTTTAATCAATTGATGATTTATGATGTAGGCCTAGTGTACTTGTAGAGAGGAAGTTTCCAGCCCGCAGTGTAGGTTCAATTTAATAGTTCTACAAAATTAAATGCCATCTTAGTCATATTTATGTCGCCTGTTCTACATATTCTTGTAATGATTTTTATAATGTTCATCGATAATGCCAGTCCATCTCGTGAGAGTACGTAGCAAGGCAAGACATGCCCGAGTAAGGGATCCCTTCTCCGTGGGGACTCTAGTAAGTCTATGTTAGAATATGATCGGTGAAAATTAAAATTTATGTTATTTCTCTTTTAACAAATTAATACATGTATCAGAGAAGTTGCAGAGTAGCCTTGGGTGTGGTCATTCACGAGAAAGTGTCCGAGAGCACACGGTTCTGTGTACATTGTCACATCAATCTGGAGATTCCCGTTGTTATTTTTAGAAGTAAACACTCACTGACGAATTCCAAGCTAATCACAAACAAATACGGTACACAGACTTCCGAAATGTAAAATTAATTAGCATCGGAGACAAAGTATCACAACAGTAAATATCAACTAATCAGGGACTGTTCTCCGTGCATATTTAGCGTCGCCTGTTTACATCAACGTCAACAAACAAGTTTACTTACCGTCAGCGTTACGAGGCTACTGAAATATCTGTTTGACATTCTGCACGCTGGGTTGATTTTTTCCATGCTTGTTGGTGAAAATCAACAAACAATGATCGTGACAAAGCATCCACATCCAGGAACACCGCCCTTGACATTGTAAAATAGTAAACTACTGTCATAGAGAGTAAAATTCAACCCAGTTCACCGCTACAGATTTAACCTGCCAAACGGCTGGAACATTCCTTCGTATCTAGCGCATGCGCAGCAAACTCATGACGTATGTCCGGCAGCGTTCCTGAGACCTCGCCAAAATACTACCCATTTTTAAAGCCCTATTGTGGCCGTTCTGTAACAGATATCGAAAAACCATACAGGCGGATTTCTTCGGAATTACTTCTTCTTCCTATATTTGGAGTGTCAATTCGTCAGCTTTCAGATTGAATTCTCCAGGTCGAGTTATATAGAAACCAGTAGTCAAAGTGTCGATTTTGGCCTGTTTGGCCCCAAATATCTCCATACCTCGATTTTTCTCAGATATACCGAATATGTCAGGACCTAGATCACGCCGAGTTTTACAAGTGTGAAAAGTTTCATCAAGAAGTTACGGACAGTTTTCGGGACTCCCAAAACCCAGTTATCTGCCTATAACTTGGCAGAAGTTGCCGTATCTACATTTCGTTCCGTAAGGAACGATAACTCTGTTATCGCCTCCTTACTGCACTTCATTCCATACTAGAGGGTGACACCTGAAGGATGTCACAGATGGAATGAAGTGCAGTAAGGGGCGATAACTCTGTTTCAGCAGTTTTCATCAAAACCGCTCACTATCAAAATTTCGACCAATAAGAAGACCTTGTGTTGTGGGCCGCCGTAGCCGATTGGTTAAGGGGCCCAGACATTTTATCACTAGCCCTTCATCTCTGGGTTGCGAGTTCGAAACACATATAGGGCAGATGCCTTTTTATGACTGTAGGTCGGTGATTTTTCTCTGGGTACTCCAGCTTTCCTCCATCAACAAAACCAGGCACGTCCTTAAATGACCCGTTCGGAACCCCTCGTTTTTTTCTTTTAAAATACACCTCGGACGTGAATGGTTATTTGAAGAAACGTTTTGTCACGTGACAATTCATTTGGTAATGAAAATGGCGGCCACGCCACAAAAGGTTGTCTTTCAGGAAGACACGCTGAATTCTTGCTGTTTTTGTTGTGTCACCATCAAACTAATTCCATTAAATACATGTTGAAGTTTTTTTGTGTTTCGTCTTTAAACTAATTGCATTATCAAATTTAGATAAAGCGATGTTAAAACACGTTGAAAAGTCTAGTGGCGCTGCCATGTTTGCTTATAATGTACTCAGTACAACAACTTAAAATAATGAAAGATATTTCAATAAACAAATTTTAAACATGTGGAATGTCCAATTTGAACTTTAGAACCAGTAACTTTATTTAAAATGATTAAAAGAAATGTTTTACCTAAATCATGCGCAAACTCAATTGCCAGTTATTTTGCTCCGTCATTATTACGCGAAACCGCATTCTCCAGGATCTGGGTAGATTACTGGGCTACTAACATTAGCGTCCGAGGATAGGTATAGCCAACTCGAGGATGATCCGAATGTAAATGACCCTTCCTTTTTATATGACGTTACAAACTTTATTTACATATTTCATTGAAATCAAACAATACGTAAATTCGAACCAATCAGAGGCTAGGAAATGGCGATCTTTTCGGTGAATTGTTAATAAAATAATAAATTGAGGTTACAAGAGTAGCCAGTGTCCCATGATGTACCTGCATACCAAATTTAAATTTCATTGCAATCGGACAATCACTAAAACTTCGAAAATTAATACGTTCCGTTACTACACTTCATTCTTTATAATATTCTTTCGTCAATTTATCCATCGGAATCCTGAGATCTCATTACCACGATAATAATAAAAAAAATAATGAATTACGTTGCTTATACTGCCATTCATTATATTATTAAAATTAATAAAGTATTTCTATTACTAAGTTTAAAATACCGCTTGAGTATTAATACTAAAAATAAATTCAACAAGTGTACACAAAATCCTTAAAATCACTTCTGGTTATAACATCATATATTGGGACCGAGATCACAATTAGCTTCGCTATATGTTTCATGGTAATATTAAAATTCATAATAAATTCCCAAAATTGCATTTACAACTTTCTATTTCACCTGGTCAAGACCAACAACTGAGAAACAAAATATAAAAGTTTCAACACCGCATGTTTGACATTATCAGGAGATATCTGTCAACAGCTGTCACCAAATACCGATTGTATACGTCCGGGTCAGAGGTAAAGGTCAAATCTACACCACAAAGTGTGTTAACGACTTGCGCCACACGACCGGCCAATCAGCTTGTGTTTCACCTGATTCAAGTCCCTTTGGAGAATGCGTCTCTTTGGTTTGTATCTGTTTTCCCGAGTAAATACATGTAACACATGAAACGGGTACTTTATATATGATACGAGGATAAAGAGTAGTGTGTGGAGATTTAGAAGATCATCAATACACACTGTTACTGAAAATAGAATGACGTAGGATTCTGGTGTAAAAAGGCGGGAATTCCCCAGGCGGGGGTTCCCCAGTGCAGTGTAAAATGTCTGGCTTACTGTCTTTCGATTATACGTACCCGTTTGACCTAAGCGGAAACTGTTGCATCACGGACACGACAGGAAAAAGAACTTAATGTACCATATATGTAGAAACACGATTAATTATGTCTTTTGGATAGAGATGTTTGTGATAAATATGTAAAAAAAAAAAAAAAAAATTTTAAATTGTAGAGAAATGTGTCTTTCGTATTTTCTCTGATATTGCAACATTTTAAGAAATACTGGCAGTGACAGTGAAAATACAAGCAGCTCACCGAGCGCTACAAGTTCAATAAGACAAGTGGAACAGACTTGATAACGTCACTCGTGACGTACGTCCGTAATATACTCTCCGGAATGTGAGGTCGCGGTACATAGTACCCATGTTCAAAACCCTATTGTGCCCGTTCTGTGATAGTTATAGAAAAACTAATGATACCATTTTCTTCCGGAATTATAATACTTGTGATGTATGAAGTTTCAGTATGTTGGCATTATGCGTTAATTCTCAAGACCGAGTTGTGCAGAAACCAGCAGTCAAAGTGTCGATTTTGGCGTGTTTGTACCCAAAATATCTGTATGACTAAAACTTTTCCAGATATACGGGACATGCCAGGACATAGATCACACCGCGTTTTGCAAGTGTGGAAAATTTTATCAAAATGTAATGAGCCGTTGTTCAGTAAGCTCCGGCAAAGTAGTCAGAATTAGACGCATGTACATTACGTTCCGTCCCTCAATACACTACATTCCACACATACTTGCGACGTCACTCGTGACGTAACATCCGGAATAGACCCTCCTCTGGAATTTGTTCTAGAACATTCTAGAACATTCTATGAGACCTCGTGAAAATACGACCCTTTTTCAAAACCCTATTGTGGCGGTTCTATGAAAGATATAGAAAAAATAAAGATATTGTTTTCTTCAGAATTATTTCTACTTGTTATATTCAGAGTTTCAATTAGTCAGCTTTAAGATTGAAATCTCCAGGCTAAGTTAAACAGAAACCAGCAGTCAAAGTGTCGATTTTGGCGTGTTTGACCCAAAATATCTCCATAACTAGATTTTCCCCAGATATACCGGACATGTCAGCACCTAGATCCCGTCGAGTTTTACAAATGTGGAAAGTTTTATGACAATGTATGGTGCCGTTTTCAAGACGCCCAAATCGCGCATATATCCGGCAAAATAGGCCGAAGTAGCCGTGTCTACATTCCGTTCCGTAAGGAACGATAACTCCGTTATCGCCTCCTTACTGCACTTCATTCCATACTAGAGGGTGACACCTGAAGGATGTCACAGATGGAATGAAGTGTAGTAAGGGGCGATAACTCTGTGTGAGCACGTTTTGTCAAAATCGCTCAATATCTTATTTTCGACCAATAAAAAGAATGTGTTGTTCGTAAAGGCAACAAAACCCATAAAGTTGAATATGCAGTCCCCTAATACCCCCACATATCAAATCTAATTGAAATTGAACATTATCTACATTTCGACTAATCAGAGGTCGGGAATTGGCGGCCATTTGTTTAAATGTGAAAGTGAGGCTTCGAGAGCGACCGGTGTTCAATGATGTACAGGTTATATACCAAATTTCATCAAAATCAGACGATATCGGAATCTGGACCAATCAAAGGCCAGGAATTGGCGGCCATTTTGTTTAAATGTGAAAGTGAGGTAACATGAGGGACCGGTGTCCCATGATGTACCTACATACCAAATTTCATCAAAATCGGACGATATCTGAATTTGGACCAATCAAAGGCCAAGAATTGGCCGCCATTTTGTTTAAATGTGAAATTGTGGCAAAAAGAAGGACCGGTGTCCCATGGTGTTCCTACATATCAAATTTCATCAAAATCGAACAATATCAAAATTTAAACCAATCAGAGGCCAGGAATTGGCAGCCATTTTGTTTAAATGTGAAAGTGAGGCTTTGAGAGGGGACCGGTGCCAATGATGAACTTACATACCAAATTTCATCACAATCAAACGATACATTATGTATCTAAATCCGGACCAGTCAGAGGCCAAGAATTGGCGGCCATTTTGTTTAAATGTGAAATTGAGACTGCAAGTATGTATGCAATATACCGCTCGGCTAGAGAGATCTTCTCTATAGCTCAATTGGTTGAGCGTAAGACTTGTAAGCCAGAGGTCCTGGGTTCAATCCCTAGCGGAGACAGTGATTTAAACCTTATTCATCATGCGCTTAGTTATACACTCACAGTATTCTAATCAATAAAATAGTTACATGCCATCTAAGATTTAAAAATGTCATATATATGTCAAATTCCTGTGTCCAAAATTTACGGGTTCACAAAGCGGCCAAAATCAACCAGTATTCAGCCTATATGGATTATAAAATACCCAATCAGTCATTTTGAGTTTGTTATAAAACATTGAAAAATTATTCAGTAATCATTTCATTATAACTGATAATTAATTCGATATATGAGACCAGATAAGCAAGTTATCTCCCTTAAATATCTTTGCCAGATCACAAATAAGGTAATTAGCAAGTTTTAAATGAATTTGACCTAAAATTTATGTAAATGAAGCTTAATCAAGCGTAAAAAATCATGTTTTCTTTAAAATAAATTTTTTTCAACCTCTTATGAGGCAGCAGTGTACACCAGTTTGGCAGGTTTCTGCAAAAATAAGTGGTATCTCTTAGTTAAGGCCGGGTAGTAGTTGTTTATTTCATTGCTTCGCTTATTTTACATTTCTCGGATATAAAATAAGTAAGAAACGAATAAAATTTGTATTTAAATTCATTAATGAAACCATAAAATTGAATAGATTTGACTGACAATTAAATCAAATAGCCTTTAACATAGAAAACACTATAAAACCTTTCGTGCTTTGATTCCCACCAGGAGTCGAACCTGGGTCTCCTGCAACACAGTAGCAAGTGTGAAACCCCTTCACTATAGGAATGTGTATAGCACTACTTCATTTTAGACTGATTTTGTTGAATTGAATTTCTTAATACATTTCGAAATATGTCCCCTCTGCTTTTACAAGGGCTTGGGACCTTCTAGCATTCTATAACTTTCCCATCACCAAAACAAACAAAAAGAGTGTTGCTTCACTAGTTCTTCTTCCCGACACCTGGGCTGTCTGGGTGTAAAACCAGTTCCAGTAAAACTGTCTGTGTGTCGCGCTGTCTCTCGCCTGTCCACATTTTCTGCACAGTATCAGCCTCTGTCTAAAATACCGTCAAACCACCCTGCCCGTTTCCATTTCTGAGGGAGCCGTTTGAAAAATGGCATTCAGATCGAGGAACTCGGCGATGTTTTCACAGATTATTGTGTTTTGGATGCAACAAATTGTATCGAGTGACACAATAGGTTAAAGATGAATGTTTCCTGATGACGGTAGCTATATATAGTATATAGTATGCACAGTGTCAGTTTGAATAAATGCGTTTTTTAGTCGATTGAAGTGAGATGGGGTGCCGTTTCGCTTGTGGCGGAGTTACCAACCTTGAGCAGATTACACATACCACTGTCAAAAAAAAAAAAATGAAAATCACATTTTCTATGCAAGCGCCTGTGCATAATGCAGGAAGAGATGTTATTTCATAGTAAAATACTATTTCTGTACAAAAAAAAATTATAATGATGTATTTTACAGCTAGATAAATGAGTCGCTATTCGAACTGACAAACACGGCGGACCTGAATCGGATTGAGTGGACCTGAACTGGATTTTAGCTGTATTATAGTTACGTTATTATTTACAGCTAAAATCCTGTTCAGGTCCGCTCGATTTTACGGGATAAGGGGGTGATTTAGTGGATCCTGGACTCAAGCGTGCCTATTAACGTTTTTGCTAATTATTCGAGATATAGATCGAACGTTACACTTTAATTTTGATAATAATTTACACATGCAACAATTAAACCATATTCAAAATATTAATGACAGTAAACAAAGGAGAACATTGAAAAATACATTTTAACACAACATAATTAATGAATCGTCTATAGATGTTTATAAATTATAATGTAATATGTACTAGCTTGTGTTATCATTGACCTCACCGACATCACTTAGCTGACAAAACTCTCAACAAAAACCACCCCCATTTTAAGACCATGCACCTGATGCCTGTCCCATAGGTGGTCTCATAAGTGGGGGACCACTGTAATACTATAATACTATAGCCTATTATAAAATAATGATAAATTACAGTAGACTAGGCAAGCTGCCTCTCCCCATGCTGCATCTTTACTGGTTCCTGTGCCTGTGGTTTAATTTAATTAAACATGTAGTATCTACTTATAGACAAGCATCTCTCTCTAGAAACATTGGTACGTACATGTCCCTGTGTAACAAAAACTTGTAGCATAAAACACAATTACATACACTGACAATTATCATATAATTTCCAGACAAACCGGGCATGCCACCTCAGGAACTTTACTACCGGTCCCTGTGCACTGCATTGTTTTATTACTTTTAAACTGTGCCCCATGTATGTATAATAACTACACATGTGTATACATCCTGTGGTGCAGGTTTCGCAGCAAGTCGATTACAATCTGCGGTTTTCTGTCAAAGATTTTTAAACAGTGTTGACAATGACCTGTGTTGGAGATCTTGTGCATGTTAATTATTGCGATTTCTTTGGATTTCTGGATTGTTTACATTTGTGTTGAGCTGACCCCACGGTGGAAAATATATAGGTCAGTCGCTTTCTTACACTTTTAATGTGTTGTTTTGTCGTCATTATGCAACGACACGTGTTGTTCAGTACCAATGTTGCATGCAATATACAGTTGTGTGATCGCACAACATTCTAAAAACAAATGTGCAAACAAACAGCACAGCTATTACAGGGGTGTAAAAATCCACTTGCCCGACGCCCTGGACAACCAAAGTTTGAGTTTGGGCAAGCTAAAAATGTTTGTTTACTTGCCCGGGACAAGTAAGATTTTTCTATCTCTAAAATGATTTTCATGTTCGATTTCCTGAATTCTGTGTGATTAGAGAATTTATCAGAATGACAGTAGTGTAGAAGTATGCTAAAACTTATTAACACTTTCGTCACTGAATAAATTGCATGATGGGTATTGTGGCCCTAAGAAAATATGCACGTGGCTTTTCCTGGCCTGAATTAATTTACGATTATTGACGTTCAATTTGACATTTATTTTTAAAGGCACGTTTTTGAGAGAAATGCATTGCAGAATTGATGATACAGACGCACATAAGTAAACAGGATTATCGAGAATATCTTATAGATTTAATACGCTTGAAAAATACAGTCGAAAACAACAAATTGGCTTGCGACTTGCCTACCTTGCGTATAATTCTAGCGGAGAACACGATTCCAAATTTGGGAATGTGTACTTTCGTTTTGCAGCGCGATCAAAACGTACATTCGTCATGGAAACAAGTATCATATTATACTTTTAAAAACGAGATTTACAAATCTAACTATTGGATATTGTTTTTGGAAACCGCTCTGTACAGTCAGCGGTAGCATGCAGTACCAACAGCAAATTCTCGATTTTGGTTGTTACCCGCCATTTTGACGACGCGGTTCCAACATCAAGAAGGATAACTCTCACCGCCACGAAAACTTAGGAAGCAAAATACAGTTTGAATGAGCTCTTCTAACATTTAATATAAACGAGGGGAAAAGAAAATGAAAACAATACAATGAACAACACAGTGAATTAAGTGTTAAACGCGTGCATCAAGGGTGGGTAGTCACTTGCAAGCATGAAAGGGCAGCCTTTTTCTTTGTTTATTTTTGGGTTTTTTCCATTTTTTTTTTAACAAGTTGTGTTTTCAAATACATGAATCTTTTTTTATATTTTGATGCAATATTACAAAAACGCATTTTCGTAAGGCTTTTTTTCTTTTGTTTTTTTTTCTTCAATTTTTCTTCCTTTCTTTTAATTTGTTTTTCTTGTTTTCATTATTTTTTAATTTTCATAATGAGGTACACTGTAAATGATATTCATTGCTTGCAACTTAGTAGTTCAAGCAAATTAATACTGCCAGAAAAATGAAATGTTCAGCAAAAAGATTGACTGATTTATCCTGCTGTCTCTTTGTGCAACACATGTAACAAACATGATACCATGACCGAGATGCAAACTTGTCCCAGGTAGGGTCAGACAATCCTTTCTTGAGGTGAATTTATCAACCAGTCCCCATATGATGCTTTATGTAAACTGCAGGAATGACAACTATTGCTTGCCCTGTCCAGGAAAGTTGTTGGTACATTGAAGGAACACCTGATAAGAGTTCAGCTTTTATGATTAATTAAATACTGCAGGTTTTGATCTGCCTTGTTTACACCACCAATATGGGAAATGTAGTCTGTTATTAGTTCTGGGCAAGATATATTTCCCTGGCAAACTTGTCATCTTCTTGTTTAATAATCTGTGAGTCTGTTTATACCTCTGTGGCAGGTTCGATATGAAAAGTAGAGAGTGCAGTGACACATTTTTTTTGTCTTTCCATACAACAGATACCAGTGGGCCTTTTTTGTACAATATCATCTGGCCTTTTCTGCATGATATCCCTTGGTAGATCATGGCAGTTGGACCTTAATTACTATAGACCTTATATATATAATTACTGTACAACAGTCATAGGTGTTCTCATTCAAAGTGATGTTAAATATAAGAGTCATCCTGGTATACATGTCCCCAGCCTTGACCCTGAATACCAGTCCCCTGTAAACATTTCTTCACAACACTGGCTAGAGTTCATTCTGCATTATGGCATCTTCCTCCAGTTAATTTATTATGAACACACCAGAAAATGTCATTATAATATAGGGATTTATTTGTTATGAGTGGATACATTTTGAGTGTTAATAAATTGTATCTTTGCACTATAATTGTGATTGGGACAGCATTACATATGCACCTTTATGGATGTTGTATGAAGTTTGAGATTCATGTATTCACAATGAGTACAACTCAGTATGAATGTAATAAAAAATGGGTATTAAAAAAATTCAAGTACATGTAGGAGAAAAAAATACCATAATCAGCTGATAATATTGTATCTGATGAAGTAGTCAATTCATTACCATAAAGTTTTACTGACAGCCTGGTTCATGACCACACTCAATGCCATACAAAGACACAGGAAAGCTTTCATTTAACAACACTAACAGCCTTTCAATGCGGCCCTTCCTAGGTTGCTTGCAATTTTGTTTTATTCCGGATTTGTCACTTGTGTCAATTTCGAATTTGCAGTGTTGAGCATATAATTCCGATCTCCTCTATCAGTGTATCAATTAATACCTGATCTAAAAACAATGCCAGATAATCCACTGACTCCTTGTCTTAAGTCAAGGACCTTGTGTTTCCCCTTGATGTAAAAATATGTCGTAGCCTTCTCTCAAAATAATCGAAGCCGTAGAAATTTTCAGATTTTGACAGCACGCAAAATAACTACATGACAACAAAGATCGCTACTTTATTGGTAGATATAATACGTTTCCATGATTGTAACGAGAATGTAAAAAACGATATGAATTACAAGTTCAAAATATTTTAAAAAATCACGCAATTAAATATAAACCAAATCGTGAATTCGTATCAATCGACGTACTCACATGTGTGTGTTTATAGAGCCATCTTGGATAAGATATGGTCATGTGATCATGATCTGTGTTACTAAAATTAGAATACTCGGTCTTCTGTTTGTGTTAAAAATCCGAATTATTAGCTCGTTTTCCCGATAAAGTATCAACAGAAATACAATGAAACATACATATAAAACCATGCAAGTAGTTTTGGAACGATGTCTTTGATAGATGGTGGAGATTTGATCATAAAAGCTAGCGAGTTGGCAGACACTGCCGCGCCGCTGACGTGATGCACCAGTGGTTCATTCAATTAATCAAACGTATCGTTGTTTCTGTGTTTTTAATTCACGAATATGTGAACCATTTGTACAAAACGTCAATTTAAATACATATTGCAAACTGTCCTGAACATTCCCAGCTTTATTACACAGGACAAAAAACTAGATTCGTTATATATTTTTTCGGGAATCAGTTGTTTACTCGCTCCCGTCCGACCGGAAGTTCTCGAGAGCAGAAGTTTAAAACAAGTTGGACGTTATACGTAAATTTAGACATCTAAAGTTGTGTTACGTATTGTTAATTTCATTATTTATTGCCAAACATTATCTCCTTCAAGTAAGAATCAGTCATGATTATTTAAATCGCTGTATCATCACTTCAAAAAAATGCAGAAAAAAATCTACTTCCGTGATGCATTAATGCATCATTCGGCCCCGGCACGGTGATGCATTAATGCATCATTCGGCCCCGGCCCGGTGATGCATTAATGCATCATCAGGGCTTAAAGGGTTAAAACAAACAATTAGTAGTTGAATTATCTTTATTTTCCGAGTTGATAACTCAAATTTCCGAGGTGGGAAAAGTAGGTTGCTGGTGGCACTCTGAAGCCATCACTTCACAAACGTTTTTATGACATTCAAACCGATGAAAATAAAAGAAACTGCAGTTAAAGTATAAAATAATGTTTGAAAGAGGTTACTTACTGTAATATTTGACCAAATGTTCTTATTAGACAAAGGAAAGATTGCTTTTATCTGTAAAACGATCCCTGTTTATCAAAACAGGAAGTTGGATTTCTGTCACTAATAGTCGGATTGGAATCCGGACCGGAATTAGGAATTAACAAAAATTTTTTTAAAAAGGGATAATAATAATAATGTCAAAAAATTGCAATTTAAATTAAATTACATATTCTTTTCTTCCAATAATCGATTGTAAATATTTTCTATGTATTTAATATCAAATAAAAAAATTTATATAGACTTTTTATATATTTTATTGAAACGCACACTGGGGCAAGTAGAAATTGCCTTTGGGCAAGTGGCTTTCTGAGCTGTACTTGCCCGGGGCAAGTGGCTTCAAAAATATTTTTACACCCCTGAGCTAATGATAGGGTTATAAATATTACAGAATAACTAGTTATACGAAAAGATATAGGTAAGAAATTAAAATTATGATATAAGATGGCCGCTTTTATAAATATGTGCTATAAAATG
>NW_022982504.1:0-17748 GCF_902652985.1 Pecten maximus
TGACTGTAATGTACCTGACTAAATCAGGACGTTTACGTACAATTAATGTATCTGACTAAATCAGGACGTGTACATACAACCTAAGTGCCTGACTTAATCAGGACGTGTACGTACAATCTATGCATTTTACTAAAGCAGGCCGTGTTCGTACAATATATGTACCGGACTAAATGAGGACGTGTACCTACAATATATGTACCTGAATAAATCAGGAGTTGTAATACAATCTATGTACCTGACGTAATCAGGACGTACATGTATACGTACAATCTATGTACCTGACGTAATCAGGACGTGTACGTAAAATTAATGTACCTGACTAAATCAGGACGTGTACGTACAATCTATGTACCTGACTAAATCAGGACGTGTACGTACAATTAATGTACCTGAACAAACCAGGACGTGTACGTACAATCTATGTATCTGACTAAATCAGGACGTGTGCGTACAATGTTTGTACCTGACTTAATCAGGACGTGTGCGTACAATGTTTGTACCTGACTTAATCAGGACGTGAACGTACAATTAATGTACCTGACTAAATCAGGACGTATACGTACAATGTTTGTACCTGACTTAATCAGGACGTATACGTACTATTAATGTACCTGACTTAATCAGGACGTGTACGTACAATCTATGTACCTGACTTCATCAGGACGTGTACATACAATCCATGCATTTGACTAAAGCAGGACGTGTACGTACAACATATGTACCTGACTAAATCAGGACGTGTAAGTACAATTTATGTGTCTGACTAAATCAGGACATGTACGTACAGTCTATGCATTTGACTAAATCAGAACGTGTACGTACACTAAATGTACCTGACTAAATCAGGACGTGTGCGTACAATATATGTACCTGACTTAATCAGGATGTGTATGCACAATACATTGAATAAATAAGGACCTGTACGTACACTATATTGACTAAATCAGGACAAGTAGGTATGACTCTGGTTGTTTACTTGTCGATAAACCCAGTCAACAAATAAACGACATGGTTACCTATGTCCGTTTTCCGGTTGGTAAACTGTGTTCATCATTTAAAATGAGCAAACAATCAACATATCATACTCTCGAACAAATTGTATTGTATATGAAAACAAAGGTAAAATAAATGTAAACAAAAATTATGCATATTTAAAGATACTAATAAACTGTTTCAAAAATAATCGCAATACCCCAACAGAACATTATATTGCATTTTGACATTGTCGGTCGTACTACATAATCTTGCTATTCCAAAAAACAAACGTCTTTTTGTTAGGGGAAAACAAGAATAAAACATAATAAAAAAATAACAGGGCCCAGTTGTTCAAAAGGTAGTTAGCTGAATCACATGATTAGTTAACAATCCATTTTATCTTTATTTCCAATCCTGGGTGTAATTATTTCTTAAAATAGGTAGGTAGTGTTATAATTTAATAAAAGTTAGCAGAATTAGTTTACAAATACTTTTGTCCGGATTTTAAAACTGTTGTTTAACTGTGATAAGCCTAATCGCCATTTGGAACAACTGGGTCCAGTTCAACGACCTTATTCACCATGGACCCGATCGACGTTATAAAATGGTCATCATATAGTAACGTCTGGGTATATAAAAAAAACCTTGTTGAAAATATTGGTAAGATTATTGAAATAACAATATATGCAATATATCTACGATTACACCATTCTGATATATTCTAACGTTAATTTGTTTCTGAATATATTTACAATGAAAATGATAATATTCAGTATATAACATCATCTATGTACACAGACAGAAATCTTACATTGAAATGAAATCCTTACTATTGTTCAGACACTATAGACCAACAAATTATTATATATAAAATAGATTCCATCATCACATAGATAGATTAAAAATGTTGAGAAATAGCTCGTTTTTCTAAACAAGGCAGCATTAACATACATGTAATACACTGTGAATGCCATAGCGTCTGTTTCGTTATGTACAAAGTGTAAGCGTTTTAAGCACGAGCGCCTTTACATGGTCGGATTTGAGTTTCCCGTGAATGCTTCCAATTGGTTTATCAATTGTATTGTTGTTGATCAACTCAATTGCTATCTACAGTCACGCGTCTGGGTAGTATGTAGGGTAAGGGTCACGACAAACACTGCCGATCCAGAATCAATACGTTAACATAATTTGACGTCTTTAACGTCACTGATACCAAGTCGGCCTTTCTTGACATGTTCTCTTGTGAAACCTGGATTCATCCCGAGAGATGTAACATCCGTTGTAATCTGGCCGCTTTTCCGCGTCAGAACATCAACAGACAGTCCGGAACTTGCTCCAAATCTCAAACATCTAATAGGCTGTCCTGCTTTCACTACAAAAACCATAAATAAGCCGTATGAAATATGATAGTATACACATAATTTTACAAATGTCTTTTAAATTTTCTAATTTCAATTATTGATAATACAATAATACCTACAAGAAGCGAGGTATTTTTCGCCTGATTGTTTCTTAGACGTAAATTATGACGGCTGACCTAGTCCTATAACTAAATTTAACAAAGAATAAAATTTAATTTCAAGCGTCATGATTTAGATGTTAATAAGATTTCATTTTCACTCCCTGGTGCTTCTTCAGCAATTTTAACGATTGAATGGGAACATTAGAGAGAAGATTTATATTCAATGCAAAACGCTAGCTAAGCAGGAAAAAAATCAGCATCTTATCTAATGAATGAAAATAATAAATCAATGGAAGTCGTTATTGTGGGAAGGATATATAGTTCATTTCATAAGAAAGACAGTGTTGTAAAGTTTAGCGAAATGCCTAGATGACGTTCTCTCTGCTGATTGGTTAACTCCAATTTACTTAACAGACCTTTATTTACCTCATTGCAAAAAGACGAATATGGTTAATATGATCAAGTTAAACTGTAATCCTACAGTTGTCCTGTAGATATTATGTTTCTACATATGTATATCCAAGTATTAAACTGTTAATGGATATAGACTTTGATATAGACTATGTCCAAGTTTCACTTTATTCAATTCAACCACATCATGGTTATTTATAAATTATAATACAATAAACAAAATATCAAAGCAGGATCGCGTTGCCCTCCATCGAATGACCTGTATTAAATACATGTAGATTTGATAATATTGAGAACCAACATATGAAATCTAAGAGACATCTTTCCGGGAATTAAAGAAAGCAACGCTAAACTGGTAGCCATATTGCTTTTTGGATTGAATAAAAAGGCAAATCGGCACAACAAGAGAGACAATATAGCGTTGTATGACACTCATGTCAAATTAAAAGGAGAATAAGTCCAGATGTTACGAAGAGATAAAGCGTCATCAACTTCATTGAGGAGACTCGTCATACAAATATAGGTTAAATCCGGGTTGGCAGAATCTTAAATGTATGCCATACTGAACCTTGTTTTAAAACTTAACGACGGCAATCATTAGGAACGAAGGTTATATATGATAGTAACAATTGCCTTTACCTTTGATTCTCGGGCTATACCTACCTTATGTATGTCTTATTATCGAAGTCTGTTAAAAAGGAATGTCGTAAGACAGGCTTAATTAAGAATTCGATCAGGGTATTCCCATATTTTGACAAATATATGAAATTGATCATAGTATAATTGCCTTTATTATATATCCAAAATGTAATGTACGTAATTTGTATAAAAATCACTGATGTAACACAAATGATAGCCAGACTACGTAGTTTGTACATCTCTGTAACAAATCAGTTTATACCCTAGTTACTTAGACTTACATGTTTCCTTTATGAAACATTATATTGCTCTAGTTATGTATGTGGTTACATCATGGATAATAATGACACGTCAATAAGCCCGCTGATTTGCATATTTCAAGTCACAATTCAAATACGTATTTGGTATGAACATCCTCAAACATGATATTGTCGTTGATAAACATCAAACGAACTGCGGGGGAATTTAAACTGACCATAAATGGCTGATAAAACTTTCCTGTCTTATAATTATGGGATGTATCAACATAATCACCATCTCCTTAGCGTTAATTTACTATGAAAATATGAGGCATGAAATTACCTTTGTTTGAGTTAGGGCTTGTAGGAGGGAATTGGTGTCCATGTCGCATTCCGCCATCGCAAGCAGAACTGTGTTTAGAGTAGGACGTCGACTAGGATTCTCAATAAACTCCTCAACCATCGCATTGATCCTGTTGAGAATTGTATCGTTTCTGAAGTTGACGTCAAACTCGTCAACTCTTATTGGCGTTAAGCCGAGCTCAAGGAACAGGTTGTAGTAGTCCTTGGCGTTCACGAGTTTGGCTATGACCGGAGCGTCATATACAGTTAGGCATTTCTGTAACAATCCCTCCGACAAAATGTCGTCTGAAAATAGCAGAGTTCTCAAAAATCATATTTGACAGAATTATGTTCTTATGAGAAACAAACCAATGTAAACTGTATTAAGATAAAACCAAAGAATAAATTCAAGACGTATACCGTACCATTAAACAACATATCCCTGTTGTCGTCAAGGATGTTATACAGTGTTTCTGGATCCAAGCCATGTTCTGACATCGCATCTGCAACTCTTGTGAATGTAACATCCGCATTCGTTTGAAGGAGGTGAATAAAGATCTTCGTTATGAGAGTTCTAAAGGAGAATTCACGGTTTTCTGCCATCTTCTGTTCCAGTACTACAAAAGGGCAGCCCAGCTCGACAAAGAAAGTCTGATATGAAAAACCGATGTATCTGGACAGTCGACCCATCTCTTTGCCTGACAGCTTTCTATCCGGTAGATCCTTCATCGAGTCTGCAAAAATGTTTTTTATCAACAAACGGTTGTATAAAACATAACCCATCATGACACGGACAAGTAAAATATAGCACTATACGAGATTTATTCTAACTAATCGTTGTAAACACGATTCTAAATTTATTCCAATTTCCATCTTCATTGTTATGTCATTTTCATATTATGATTTTTGAGGATGATACTTCTTCAGAAAACATTTTATGTTGACAAACAGCATTTAGAGTCAGCAGCATGGACTTACCAACATGACTTCTCTGGGTCCACGTACTCTGAAACACAACAAATCAATTATATTATCATCACTATCAAATATATATTCACAGTTTTTACTTCAATTCACTGACAATAACAATGCTTTTGGTGTGTGAATTTAGAAAAAAAAATAATAAAAAACTATAATATACCTTCTGGTCTGGGTGTTTGAACCAGATGTGTATGTCCTCTATTTCTAGCCATCGGCTCTTATCAGAACTGTGGCATTGTAGGCGTGTGGTCTGTCGGAGATCGTCTACCTTCACCATCTTGTCCTCGACAGAGAAGGAGTAGTCGTTGTGGAGGTAGAATTGGTACTTGAGATGACTCTGGTGATTCAATTCTAGAATCCTGTTAAGATGAAATTCTAGAATGCTGCGTAAGTTAACTCCGACTCCTGTTGGAACTGATTGATCCGTATCCTTCTTGAACATGGTAATTTTCATGACATTTTCGCGGCAGTTGACAATCACGTTCCACAGAAAGTCTACAGACAGACAGACAAATCCGCGTTGGATAAACCTTGAACCGTCATGGCGGCGCTCATTAAGTCGCTGGAACCTGTGGAGGCAGGCAGCAATCATCTTGTCCCATACGGCTAGCGGAATGAATGGGTTGTCGAACATGAGACAAAGTGTGACAGTGGCAACGGTTTCAGGGTCATCAAGTACTGGTCGAATAATTTCGGGATCCGCCGGCCGGAGCATACTTGGCACTATGAAGTAATCAACCTCTTCATTTGAAATATCTAGCATTGGATTTGCTAGCAAGCCAAGTGTTTCCATGATGTTGTAGAGCGTTTTCATGTTTTCAAAGAAGCTTTTGTCGTCGTTTCGTTCCCAAAGTTGCTGGATCAAGTCGAGTTTAAGGACACCAGTTCTCTCATATTTTGTCCACTGAGCTTTTATCTTCGCCGATAGGCCTGTCATGAAACTTGAATCTGTGATAATGCTTTTGAAGCCGTTTATTATCCACTGAGGTCTTAACACGACAAAAGGTCTCAGACTTCCAAAGTCGAAGCATAGGAATCCAGCAAATATCAAATTCCTGCGAAGAATAAGAAGAATAACACAATACTAATAACATGTCTGGTATTGATTTCAGCCTATTAGCAAAATCCAGTGAAAGTCAGTAATATATAAAACATATATGTATATATCTTGATATGAGGTTGTAACACAAATGACGAAGAAAAACAACTTGATGACTCCTGCCATGACCGGGCCTCGAACTCACGATCTACGACACCAAATAGCCTAGCTAAACACATCCAAACCTTATACCGCTGCGCTGCATCCACGTTCTTTTTTTCAATGACGCAGCAATATTCCACCCTGACATGCTCATTTATCGTCTATTAAATAATATGAATGTCTGGACTGCAATGTATATGCATACATGAATGCAAATCGTACATTCATAACAGTTCAACTACGACAGGAAAATTATTTGATCAACAACACCTTGTGCATATGCACATTGTGCTAATGAGCAGAAATATATCATAGTAACACAAATGGCGAATATATTTATATATAATTATGTATGTATATATGCATAAGACAAATTACACATATTATAGATATTCAGCACAGTGCAACTACGACAGGAAAAGATCCGGCCTATCACAAGGAGACTTAACACAAACATACCGCAGCCTCCCAAAACACATACGCACTCATCACACGCATACATGTCGCACGCACGGGAGGCCGTCCTTAAATGACCTTAGCTGTTAATAGGACGTTAAAAAAATAAACCAAACGACAGGAAATCCAAATCCTTACCTTCTGATCGACAGCACATAGTGCATACGATACATTGCTCTAATCATTAGCTATTTAACGTAGCAACTCAGTTGACGATTGTATTTATCTATATATGTATATGTATTAAACAAATCCCTGTACTTACCTAAGAAAGTCTGTGACTTCGTGTTCGGCCAACGGGATTGCTGACTGGTTGTTGATTTCCAACAATTCTTCATACGTTAGAATCACAGTCCCAGCATTTTTCCGTTTAATCAGCTGGTGTTGCAGAGCCAGCCATCTTGCGGGTATAGGTTTCTTCCATTGCGATTGAAGCGGAGCAATCTCTATAACCTTTTTCCATACCACCTCGTATAGGTCTTGATTCTTTTCAGAATCGTTCAGGTGGGCGATTGGATACATTTCCTGTACGTGATTTTCCATAATTGCACTTAGTTGAGGGTTCTCGTACAATTTGTTCAGCACTTCGCCAAATGCTTCTTCCTGTTTTTGTTTCTGATCAAAAAGAAAATACCCTTTCAACAGTAACAGAAAAGTATAACTCAATCATTTCAAATATATCACAGATATACAATATATATGATTGTTTCCTAGTCGGTAGTATGCTGCTGTTTTTTATTGTTTTTTATAAGAATGTGTTTGGTTTCCCTAAACAATTTTTTCGAGTGACAAATGACGTCCAAAATTGCTATAATGAATATCAAAATAATAACACGATATATCGGGTCTATTTTTTCTAAGTTGATGGTATAAAATTGATCAGAAGTGCAGAATCATTAAATTGTCTGTCATACATTTAGACGAGAGAACGACATGGGATAACATAGAAGGAGTATTTAAAATAAACAGTGTACCATTGCCTTAACAATTCATCAGGGTATCATACAAATAGTATTAGTCCGGACTTATAGACAGATGACTGTCCCCCTTCCCTCAGTAAACAAGGGAGCACTACATCAGTTGATTTTCATAAAATAACAAATGACACAGGAACAAACGAATAGACTCAAGTATTCCATTACATTATCTTAATTCCTTGCTGAAAAATTAAATACATTAAAGCATTATCATTTAACCTTTAAGTTACTTACATCTTGAGAAACTTTATCCAAGTGAGATCCAACCAGGATTACGGGAGGCGTCCCTTTACCACCGGCGGCTTGGTCAATAGCATAGGTAGCAATAGACCTCAGCCAGGTTTCGATCCTTTCTGTGAAAATAAAAAAATCAATATAAATAAATGTGTAAACAGATTGTCTCATTCTGTTCTGAAAAACACGTTAGAGAAATAAGGTCGCGTTTTAAACAAGAGGCCCATGGGCCTTAACGGTCACCTGAGATTTGAAATATTTCAGTTAATTTAATTGACCATTTTTGGCCCCGCCAATAAGCCCCCAGGGGTCAGTCAGGGCCAACATGTGCATATTATCAAACTTTTATCCCAAGGGGCAAATTGAGACCCCAGGGTCATGAAATTCACAATTTTAGTAAAGCACCTTAAGACCCTTCTAACTATAAAGAGTATTTGATTCCACCTTATTTTGGTCTTGAGAAGAAGATTTTTGAAATTTCAGTCAATTTGGCACTTTTTAGCCCCGCCCATCAGCCCCTCGGGATCAGTCAGGGCCAGCATGTGCATGCCATCAAACTGTCATCCCATGCTGACAATGTTTACCAAATTAGAATAAATTCCAATAGATATAAAACAAATAAAAGTCAAAAATGTGATTTCCCTATATAAACTATTGTAAAGTTTACCCCCTCCCCAGGGGCAAACGTGAGACCCCTGGGTCATGAAATTTACAATTTTGGTAAAGCACCTTAAGGCCCTCCCATCTACGTAGAGTGTTTGATTCCACCATATCTGAGAGTAGAGAAGAAGATTTTTGAAGTTTTAGTCAATTCGACCATTTTTAGCCCCGCCCCTCAGGCCCCTGGGGGTTAGGGACCATATAATTTACAATTTTTGTTGACCTTTAGCCATAGAAGCTTCCTGTCAAATTCCATGGAATTTGGTTAAGGGGTTTTGGAGAAGAAGTCGAAAATGTAAATTGTTTACGGACGCACGACGGACGACGCACGACGACGGACAAAAGGGGATTAGAATAGGTCACTTGAGACTTTGTCTCAGGTGGCCTAAAAACTATAACAAAAAAAAAAACAAAAAAAAACATAACCTCATCCATATTCTTGATTAATTACCATAGCCATCCTTTGACCTAGTAGGATCAAGACACATCGCCACGTCGAACACCAGAACGAAGACCATGTTACTTGACATAAAACAGTGATGGGTGTTATAGAACACTTTCTCTCCTCCAAAATCATAGATTGTGATGAAGCCCTCCGTCTGCTTGTCTTTTTCCTCAGTTTCAGTCTGCATAATCTCTTCTATAACATTTTGTTGTTCGGAAGATAACTCCATACGCTTCATATCATTTGAACGGGAATGATGCGAATGCGATTGCCTTTTCCGGCGATCTTCTGAAAAAAAAATCCGAAATGATAGTTATCGGACTGTTGAACAAAAATATTTACGGAAGCAATAATAATACCCGGGAATTTGTAACAGTCAACATGAGTTGTATACTTAATGTACACGTATAATGTGTTTAAATAAAGAACGAATACAACATAAGTATTGTTACCATTAGTAAATAATATATTAAAACAAAATTTTATTTTACAATGATACTAAGACTTGTTATTTTTATACATCTATCACATTACCACGTTAAGCTAGTTTTCCTTTTTAATCTTTTAAGAAACATGTACCACACTTTATATTGGAATTCCAGAGAAAATATAACCTGGTTTTGTCGATGAAGATGGAGATGATGGTTCTTGTGCAGATTTTGCGGCAGATGATGACGTTGATGCGACTTCATTTCTCACTTTTGCTTTGGTGAGAGATGCTGGTTGATCTTTAACACCCTGGTCCTGAAGATTGGTCACACTTACAGGAGATTCTTTATCAGACTTCGCTTGTTTTCGGTATCGATCTATGATCCTTTTAATTCTTATCCGACCAGTCTCCTCTTCCCCATTTTTATCAAGTTTCTTTCGGAAACCGCTGTTCGGATCGTAAGCTAAGTAATTAACAAAAAAGTCAGCGGTGTTGGTTGAAGTAGGCCCACCTTCCGGAATGTATTCTTTCTGGATCTGTTTCACAAAACAGGATTTCCCAACTCCTTTGTGTCCAACTACCGTGATGGTAATATTACATGGAGTTTCAACATTATCAGCTATTCCCGCCCTGAACTGTTGTTGTTGTTGTTGTTGTTGTTGTTGTTGCTGTTGCTTCTGCTGCTGCTGTTGTTGTTGTTGTTGTTGTTGTTGATGATGTTGTTGTTGCTGTTGTTGTTGTTGCTGCTGCTGCTGCTGGTTGTGCTGCTGCTCTAATTGATTTAACAAAATACCAATATTTCACGATTAGATTTGAGTAAGATATGGTAATATGGATGCAAATAACATATTTCAGTTCCCTTCCTGTACCTATAAGAAAATATTTAAAATTTGATAGCATATAGCATCCCTCAAGACTATTTGTGGCAAGTACCTAGTTTTTCGTTAACACCAACGTTAATGATTAATAATGACTCATAGAACTAGGCTTCAGCAGATGCTGTTTGATAAACTGTCTTTTAATACATGTAAATGTTACTAAAACTTGAAAACATATTATGCTATGAAATACTATGAACTTTCGACCTATCGTTTGAGGTCTTGAACTAGTTAAACGATATGTATGTCATTCTCCACATTACTTAATTCTAACAAGTTATCTGGTAGATATTTTTGCCTAAATAACTATAAACCTCGTTTTGAGTGACCAATTTTTAAACAAAATATATCATTCGTTGCAATATTTAAGAAAATGAAAATAACTCAAATATAATAAGGCAATTGTAATTCGCTTAAAACCTGATTGCCTCAAGTTTACGTGCTTGATTTCGATGATTCCCGATATCTAAGGTGGCGAATTTCCTACACTTATTAATTCTTCTGATAACAATAATGATCCCTCTTTCTTAGATAGGTCCTTTGATACATAAGTTATCAATATCATGTAATATGGGAAGAATGTACAAGACACGAAACAGCTTTAATTAGTCCCCAAGTCAATGTCTTTATCATGCAACTGTTGCTCTAAAAACATTAAGTCCGTCATTGTATATAATAAACACTGTTAATGTCTCATACTGTGCTTTAAAAAGAAATAATAATGTTTTCAATCAGTTAAATAATCAATATAAATATTCATTAATAAGATAAAATGTCATGCTTTCAAATGCTATTTTGATGTATGTTTATCGGTCTGCGGCAGAAAGAAAAAAAAATAATGATACCTTCTCTTTCTTGCCGTGTCTGTTCAGACAAATGTTCTTGGATTTCTGACTTCGATGATAACGATAATTTCTCCTTGATGTTGGCAATCTGTAACATATTTATATTGGTGATTAACAAAAATTATCATTGCGGATGTCTTAAAAAACTAATCACATACAAACTCCTTGATTAACCTGTTTACGAGACAGCTTTTAATGCATGCTGTACGAGACCAATTTAAAATCTGTAATACTGTTTTTTGCTTATTCAATTTGATATTTCAATAATACTGGATCTATGGTACAATTTTTACAAATGTAAGTATTTCCTATTAATTAATGTCGTAATCTTAGCTGTAAGTTCTATTTTCGGAATGTTCATTTTAGGGACTGATAAAGTGATATTGTGATTGTTATGTCGAAAATGTTTCAGGAATTCTCTATCGTGATATTTCAAAGAAGGCAAAGCAGCTGAACACGTTTCTGAATCACAATATATCAGAGAATACGTTACGTTAACAAGCATGAACCCATTTTCAATTTATTCATAATTCAATCTGAACCGAAATACTTATGAATAGCTTTTCACTGCCTTCTTGGCTAGCTATTGGGGGCAACAAAATCGATCAATGCATAAGGAGGACAAATAAACAGCCTTCGTGCTGTTAGCTATCGCAACGAACACATTTGTTTGTATTCAGAGTCACTCAAGTTTCATTGAAATAAAACAATGTATTAATTTCAATCAGTCAGAAGCCTTGGCGTGGCTGCTTTGGTGACGAAGCCAATACGGTTGTATTCACAGTCCTCTAGAACCCCCATTTACTAATTTTAATCGAAATTGAACAATGTATAAATTTTAACAAATCAGAGACAGGAAGAAAATGGAAGAAATAAGCAAGTTTTAATTGCAAGGGTAAACCATTAGGGAAGTCATCCAAACGCCTTTGCAGTCGTACCATTGTGTTCAGCTTATCTCAAAGCTACTATATACTAATGCACTGAAATCAGAAAATTTCTAAATTTCCAAAAATCAGCAGGCAGGAAAGGACGCCCAATTTCTAAAATGGGAAAGTGAGGTTTCAAGAATGGCTGCTGTCCCATGATGTACCTACACACCAAATTTCATTGAAATCGAACATTATCTAAATTTTGACCAGTCAGTGGCAAAGAAATGGCGCCCAATTTGTTAAAATCTGAAAGTGCTCGATGTTAATGGCCGCTGTCCCAAGATGTATCTTTACACCAAATTTCATTAAAATCGAACAACATCTATATTTTGACCAGTCCGAGGCAAGGAAATGGAGGCCATTTTGTTAAAAATTTTACAAAAAAAAAATGGCCGCCATTTCCTTGGCAATCCAGGAAATTCCAAAACGGAGTTCGGGGAAATACATATATAATGTTATTTTTTAGATTTAAGCAGGACGTAGTTGCTACAGTTTTGCTATTCATGTTCACATCATACAACATAGAATGTCCTTCTCCCCGTCCCGTCGTTTGACATATTGGCTTTTCCTTTAGTATATTTCATTTGAAAATTTAAAAAAAAAAGGGATAAAATTGCGAATTAAGACTTATTCGTAGATACGCCTTTGTTTTGTTGAATTAATGTGTTGACAGCAACATCCTTTTTTTTTAACAAAATAAAAATATATACAATGTATTGATGAGAACAATTAACATAATTTCTTAGGTTAATAAAACCGTTGAGCATGATCATAGACCTGGCTGAGAAATTATTAGGAAACTCACCTGATCCTTATTAAGATCCCTGTAGAGGCTCCGATCCTCACTATTTGCTTGGCCACTTGCTAGTTTCGCCTTCAAATCCTGCAGCTGTAAGAATGATACACATCATAGTGGAAATAAACTAGGTATATTAAGGATATGAGGTATGTTATAAGCTTTGGACAACAAGTGGAGTAAATGATAACCTCAACACATAAAACACGTCTGTAAAGCCACTAGGACAAACTAAGATTATATAAAACACGTCTGAATGGTATTCAACAACCCCCATATCATAGGCATACATACACATAGCACGATAAATAATTTCTCATTCGTAATCATCCGGAAGCCAGTTGAGCTCCCGCTTGAAAACTTCTTTATATTTGTACTCATTTCTAGATTTCGATTTTAAAATGTGACCTGAAGATGTTCCATTAAGCTTTAGGCAATACTGATTAGTACCCAATCTTAAAGACATGTTTTGACATTCATGGCTGATATTAGTCTAATTTGAGGAAAACAAAGGCAAAACAAAACAAAGATAAGATATCTTTTCAGTCAATTTCAGGAAATAGGCATGCTTTAACGGATTACAAAAATGTCCTTTTTATGGTAGGGCGACATACAAGTAAAAAAGTGTTTTTTTTTTTTTTTTTTTTTTTGAAAATCAATTTATACATTTATAGTGCTGAATCCCAAGCGTTAAACATGGCATATATATATAGGTGAGTAGTTGAATTAAATATTTTGTGTGGACATAACAATGTTGTTACTAAAGGATTCTAAACAAATACGTCAATAGATATAGGTGCTCAGGAGTGGGTTTTGTAGAGGATTTAGTTGCTGCATTCCTGCTTTTAAATTTATGTTTCGTTTGAGTCTCTCAGATATGATTTTATTAGTAGTTGTATAGTTATAATTTCTTAGAATACATTCAGAGTACTGAACGGTTAAAGTAAAAACGCCAATCTTCTAGGAATTTAAATATCTGCTTTGATTACTGTACTAAAACGGAAATGTCTCAGACGTTAAACGTGTATTACCTGGCTATTTGAATACATTGTAAGCTTGATATGTTCGCACAACAAACATGTATAGCAAATTATATCTTTTCAAATTCATTCATCTATAAACTGTTATACAAATAATGCGGTACATATCACCCGTGGTATGGATTATTAATGTATTGGTAACAATACATAATTGATGTATGTATAATTGGTTTACCTAAATATTACCTTAATATGAATATGTTCAAAAGAACCAAACCATTAAAGATAAGGCCACCCTCATATGTTAAGGGCGAAATTGTGACTTTGTGCTAGATTTACCTCCAAGATTAACACTTCTTATATCTTCAGGTGTAGGAAAGCATTTGAAATAGTTTGAGATAGTTAGAAAAAAGGTTTTAAACTAGTTTTTATCCCGACCAAATCCTTTCATTTAATACGAGAGAATAAATATTTTAACGAGTTTTTTCCTATACTAAATAAGACACCATTAAGATTCATTCCAATCATCGTGTCTGCATGACCAGGTGAGCAAAAGATCCATGTTTCAGTGCCTACATTGATTGTGGTGACGCACGAACAATACAAAACCAATGACTGATATAGATCAGATCGTCTCTTTCTGATAGTACTAGTTACCGATATTCACAGGAATGTGTTAAATGTCTATATATATTTTATAACGCATTTATTTGTCCGAATGTTCTTTTTTTTCACAAAACTACCTTATGTTTCGTTATATTTAACAGTTGCTGAAGAACATGTTCTAATATGAAAAAAATACAGGTTTTAATATATTATCATGAAAATAACTTTCATAAATTATACATGGCATATGACACAATTTGATTACATATGACTCCTATAAAGATGCCCTAGTGGGGCAGGTAAATTCAATGTTACAAATAATCAGTAACAATTAATATTTTTTTTTCTATTAGTGCTTCGACTGACCTACACGTTATACTATGACTAAGAAATGTTTTCGATGCCTCAATAGACACAAATACACTGATAAGCCATTGAATCACTCTGACTCCATAGGAACGTGAATCATACGGATAGCCCCGTGTAATGTCGGGAAACTCACCTGATTCCAATCAGCTCCATTTCTCAAAAGAAGTCGAACGGTATCTTCATGACCTCTGGATGCTGCTTGAATCAAAGGATATGACTGAAACAGTGATGTATGATAAAGACAGAACGTCATCAGTAAATAATGCATATTTATTGAATAATTCTCCTCACTTTGATAATATATCTAAGAAAAGTTTTACATTGTTCGTTGAAACGTCAAATGTGTATTACTATGCATGTTACATTAAATCATGTCCTACATTTTATGGAATCATTGTCATAATGACACTGATATGGTATTATCATGATCAATTTGGGAGCAGGTTTTGAACTATGAATGAAACTCAGTGTGTAGTACCTAACAATTTATGTCTTTGCGAAATTAAATTATGGTTATAAAGTCGAAAGAACAATTCAATTTTTTGAGACAAAATATGAACTATCACGTACTTCGTAATCAGTACATGATCAAAAATAATTAAAATTTGCAGCACCGCTATATTGGACAAGTTTCAATTTATTTTTATCTTATCAGATAATGTCAAAGCTGGTAATGGGGTCATTAACTAGTGTAGAGAGACTTTGTTGAATAGCATATGCTTCCATTTCCCCAAATGCGACAGTGTAGTCAAGTTTACCTTAAAAAGAGATTAAATTACAAAATAATTTGTTGAACGTCCGATGACGATTTGATAGTAAGAGAAACTTCAGCATGTACTGTGATAAGATCATCCTACCGGGGATGGATTAATAATCCATGACGAATATGTTTCCGTTATAAGCAGAAATATCATATGATAATGAAACAAGAAACTATGATGATATCAAGGATATCATAAGTTTGAATTTGATGAACTTTAAAGATAGATACTTGGTTTTACGATCATTTTTGGACCAGTTTGAATTTTAATAAGTTTCGTTGTTTAAAGATTGCATAAGCTATGAGTTGTAGGTTGACACAAGATTTGTAAAGTAGCTCTGAGTATAAATGATAAGGGATCTGTATCGCTTACCTGTTTCTAGGGCAGCTTTGAAATTTATCTATGTCATTTATGCAGATACTAAACTGATTCCATTACTTTATTAAAATATCAGAGTGGGTTAACTCGTTTGAATAAATGTTAAGAGTTTAATACATTTGACCCTCGTTGCCCTGAATGTAGGTCAAGGTCACTCATTTGAACAATCGTGGTAAACTTTACTCCAGCACTCTACATGCTGTCAAGTATTGCGCCCTCTTTGTTATTGAAAAGTTGTTTAAACTATTTTAGCGTATTTAACCCAGATGGTCATGAGTGTATGTTAAGGTCAATTATTTGCACAACCTTAGTAGCAATTTACCCAAGCACGTAACAGTCAATGTCATTCACTTGCATCAACCTGATAGTCCTTTTATTCAACATGCTACAGGACTAATATCAAGTATCTGTGCCCCTTGGTCAATGTTTAAAGAGAAAAATTAACGCCGGGCAGACTACGATTGTCGAGACATAAGCAAACTACCGCATAAGCTCACTTGCCCTCCGGCAAACAAAATACTTTAAACCAGAAATAAAAGTTACCCCTCTTACATACGCGTTTTCGGTATGTCACATCGAGAAAAACATTTTAGTTGGAAGTAAACAGAACATGATATGACAAAGAGATTCAAAATGATGCATAAGGCATTTTCCCGATTGAACCAAAAGCACAGGTATAAAAACGTGCACCGTAACACCATAACTCTGGATTTATTAACGATTTTATGACATGCGTATGAAATTGTCAATTTTATCTTTTGAATGATGTGCCGTACGTGTCCATATACCCAAACTATGATCCTGGGATCAAACATACTAGTTCGATACGTACCTGAACAATGGAACACGTGAAACACAAAGCATATGCATTTTGTGCAGTCGCTTTAAAACTTTGTGACTTATGTGCATTGTTAATTTTGTTTTAACAAAGCACATTATAGAGTTTACTCCCCGAATATCACAAAAAACAACAAACAAACAAATAAAAAACGTGTTAGTGTATACAAAACTCATTAACAGTGTGGCTGTGTCTAGGCCTTATTTCTGTGATTGGTTGGAGAATATATAATGCGTTTAATTATCATGTTTCTCATCTATAATGTCTCTCACTTATCTGTCTATTTACTTCCAAATAGGGTGTTTATCCGACCTGATACAGCTAGTAGGCGGTTTAATACTGGATATAAAAGGGTCAACAAGAGGCCCATAGGCCTTAACGGTCACTTGATTTTTTTAAAAAATATATTAGCATATTCTAACACTGTCACAATGAATGAAAGTCAAGGTCATCCATTCAAAAAAACTTCATCCCAGCATGCTAGATAACTAATATTGGGTCCTTGGGGTTTTTTGTAATCAAGAAGAAGTCATTTGAAGATTTTAGTATATTTGAACCCTTTGACATGTAATGGAGGTCAATGTCATCCATTTTAACAAACTTGGTAGCACCTCAACATGCTACAGACCTAATATTGAGTCTCTCGGCCTTTTGGTTATCAAGAAGTCGCTTAAAGAGTTTTGCACATTTGACACCAGTGTCATCCGTCATCCGTCGTGTGTCGTAAACAATTACTTAGTAGCCCTTCACCCCAGCATACTACAGGCCAAATACCAAGTCCCTGGAGTACTTGGTTATTGAGAAGTCGTTAGAAGATTTCAGCCTATTTGACTATGAGGAACTTCAATAAAGATCAAGGTCAATTATTTGAACAAGCTTTGTTGCCATTTTCCCTAACATCCTACAGGCCCCAAGG
>NW_022982505.1:0-17577 GCF_902652985.1 Pecten maximus
AGCATTTGGGGACGGTTTCATCGTGTGAACTAGTGGTGGTCGACGTGTTAGGGTACAAGTAAGTACATCAAGTGTAGAACTAGTGGGTTGTCAGACAGTGTTGGAGACAGACGTAAGAGTAATCAATGTTGTTACACTGTGGTTGGTCAGACAGTGTTAGGGTTTCAGACGTTAAGTACATCATGTGTAGTACACTAGTGGTGGGCAGACAGTGTTAGGAGTACAGACGTTATTACATTTATGTTGAGTACACTATGGTGGGAAAACAGTGTTGGAGTACAGACGTAAGTACATCATGTGTAGTACACTAGTGTGGTCAGAAAGTGTTAGGAGTACAGACGTAAGTACAATCAATGTGTAGTACACTAGTGGGTGGTCAGACAGTGTTAGGAGTACAAGTAAGTACTCAATGTGTAGTACACGGTGGGCAACAGTGTTAGGAAAACAGACGTAAGTACATCAATGTGAGTACACTAGTGGTGGTCAGACAGTGTTAGGAGTACAGACGTTAGTACATCAGTGGGGTCGTACCTAGTGGTGGTTTAACAGTGTTAGGGGTACAGACGTAAGGTACATCATGTGTAGTACACTAGTGGTGGTCAGGCAGTGTTAGGGTACAGACGTTAAGTACATTCAATGTGTAGTACACTAGTGGTGGTCAGACAGGTTAGGAGTACAGACTAAGGACACAATGTGTAGTTTCAACTAGTGGTGGTCAGACAGGTGTAGGAGTACGACGTAAGTACATCATGTGTAGTACACTGGGTGGCAGACAGTGTTAGGAGTCAGATTCTAGTCATCATTGTTAGTACACTAGTGGTGGTCAGAAAAAGTGTTATGAGTACAGGAATAGTACATCAATTTTGCAGTTTCACTAGTGGTGGGTCAACATTGTTAGGAGTCCAACGTAAGTACATCAGTGTGTAGTACACTAGTGGTGGTCAGCAGTGTTAGGAGTACAGACGTAAGTACATCAGTGTTTTATACACTAAGTGGTGGCAGAACAGTTGTTGGGATACAGACTTAAGTAAATCATGTTTTTTAGTACACTTTGGTGGTCAAAACAGTGGTTAGGAGTTCGACAGACTAAGTACATCAATGTTGTAGTACACTATGGTGGTCAGACAGTGTTTGGAGTACAGAAGTAAAGTAATCATGTGTAGTAGCACTAGTGGGGGTCAGACAGTGTTAGGGAGTACGACGTAAGTACAATCAGTTGAGTACAAGTGGTGGTCCCAACAGTGTTGGGAGTACAGACGTAAGTACAATCATGTTGTAGTACACTAGTGGGGGTCAGACGTGTTAGGAGTACAGACGTAAGTTACATTTAATGTGTTTGTTACACTAGTGGTCAAATTTGGGGGAAAATTTTGGGTTTTGGGGGGGGGGTTAAAAAATTGGGGGGGGGGGCAAAGGGGGGGGAAAAAATTCTTGGGAAAAGGGGGGGGCCCCGGGGGGGGGTTTTTTTTAAAAAAAAAAATTTGGGGAAAAAAAGGGGGGAAAAAGGGGTAAAAGGGGGTTTTTTAATTTTTTTTTTCCCCCAAAAAAAAAAAAAATTTGGGGAAAAGGGGGTTGGGGGTTTGGAAAAAAATGGTAAAAAGGGGGTTCCCCCCCAAAAAAAAAAAAAAATTTTTTTTTTTTTTATTTTGGGGGGGGGGGAAAGGTAAAAACCCTTTTTTTTGGGGCCCAATTTTTTGGGGGGGTTAATTTTAAAAAAAGGGGGGGGGGGGGGGAAAAAAAAGGAAAAAAACCCAAATTTTTAAAAAAGGGGGTTTTAACAGTGTTGGGGGAAAAAAAAAAATCAAGGGGAGTACCCCGGGGGGGGGGGAAAAAAGCCTAATTTTAAAAAAAAATTTTTTTTAAAAATTTGGGGTAAAAAAAAGGGGAAAAAATTTTTTTTTTAATTTTTTAAAAAAATTTGGGAAAATTTTAAAAAGTTTTTCCCCAAAGGGGGAAAAAAAAGCAATTTAAAAATTTTTTTTTTGGGGGGGGGGGGGGAAAATTTTTTTGGGGGAAAAAAGGGGGGGGTTTTTGGGGGGGCCCCCCTTTTTTTTTTAAAAAAAGGAGTAAAATTTTTTTGGGGAAAAAAAGGGGGGAAATTTTGGGGGGGGCCCCGGGGGGCCCTGTTGGGGAAAAAAAACAAACCCTTTGGGGACGGTTAAAAAATTTTTTGGGGGGGGGTTTTTGGGGGGGGGCCCTTTTTTTTTCAAAATTTTTCAAAAAACCCCCTTTTCCCCCTTTTTTCCCAAAAAGGAAAATTTTTTTTTTTTTTTTTTTTTAAAAAACCCCCAATTTTTTCCCCCCCCCCCCTTTTTTTGGGGGGGGGAAAAAGGGGGGGAAAGGGGGCCCGGGGGGGGGGGAAAAAAAAAAAAATTTTCCCGGGGGGTTTTTTGGGGGTTTTCCCTTTGGGGCCTTTTTACCGGGGGAATCCCTTTTGGGGTTTTTTTTTTGGGTTTAAAAACCCCCTTTTTTTTTAAAAGGGGGTTTTTCCCCCCCCTTTTTTTTTTTTTCCCCCAAAAGGGGGGGGGGGTTTTTTTTTTTTAAATTTAAAGGAAATTTTTTTAAAGGGTTTTTTGAAAATTTTTTTTTTGGGGCCCCTTTTTTTTGGGCCCCCGGGGGGCCCCTTTTGGGGGGAAAAAAAGGGGCCCCCTTTTGGCCGGGTTGGGGGGTTTTGGCCCGGCCCCCCCCTTTTTTGTGGGGGGGGGTTTTTGGGGGTTTTTCCTTTTCCCCCCGGGGGGGGGTTTTTTAACGCCCCCTTTTTTTTCCCCCTTTTCCCCCTTTTTTTTTCCTTAAAACCTTTTTGGGGAAAAAAGGGGGCCCAAAGGGGAAAAAAAGGGGGTTTTTTTTTGGGGGGGGGTTTTTGTTTTAAAAAAAAAAAATTTTTTCATAAAAAAAAAGGGGGGGGGAAAAATTTTTTTTTTAAAAAAAAAGGGGGGAAAATTTGGGTTTGGGGAAAAATTTTAAAAATACCGGGGGAAAATTGGGGGGGTTTTTAAAAGGTTTTTTTGGGGGGGAAAATTTGGGGAAAGGGGGGAAAAGGTTTGGGAAAAGGGGGGAAAAACATTTGGGGGGGAAAAAACCTTTTTAAAAAAGGGTTTTTGGGGGTTGGGGGTTTTTGGGGGGGAAATTTAAAAAATTTTTTAGGAAGGGAAGGGGGAAAAATTTTGGTTTAAACGGGGTTTAAATTTTTAAAAAAGGGTAAAATTTGGGGAAAAAGGGGGGGAAAAATGTTGGGAAAAAAAAATTTTTGGGAAAAATGGGGGCCCCGGGGGTTTAAAAAGGGTTTAAAAAAGGGGTTTTGGATAAGGGGGCCCTTTTTTTTGTACCGGGGGGTTTAGGGTTTTAAAAGGGGGGGCCCCCTGTTGGGGAAAAGGGGGGGAAAATTTGGGGGGGGGTTTTTTTTTTGGGTTAAAAAAAATTTTTTTTAAAAAAATTGGGGGGGAAAATTTTTTAAAAAAAAAAATTTTTTTTTGGGGGGGAAAAAAGGGGGAAAATAAAATTTGGGGAGGGGGGGAAAAAAAAAGGGGAAAAAACCCTTTTTGGGGGGGGGTTTTAAAAAGGGAATAAATTTTTTTGGGAAAGGGGGGGGGAAAAAAAAAAATAAAAAAAATTTGGGCCAAATTTTTTTAAAAAAAAAAAAAAAGGGGGGGGGAAAAAAAATTTTAAAATTTTTTGGAAATTTTTGGGGGGGAAAAAAAATTTTTCCCGGGGTTAAAAAAAAAGGGTTAAAAATTTTTTTTTAAAAAAAAAAGGTTTGGGGGGGGGTTTTTTTTTTGGGGGGGGCCAAAAATTTTTGGGGAAACCGGGGGGTTTTTTAAAAAAAAAAAAAAATTTTTTAAAAAATTTTTTTAAAAGGGGGGGGGGGGGGTTAAAAGGGGGAAAAAGGGGGTTAAAATTTTGGGTTAAAAGTTTTGGGTTTTCCCCCTTTTTTTTTGGGGGGGGGGGAAATTTTGGGGGTAATAAAAAATTTGGGTTAAAAAAAAAACCAATTGGGGGGAAAATTTGGGGGGGGCCAAAATTTTTGGGGAAAAAAAGTTTGGGGGGGGAAAAAAGGGGGGGTTTAAAAATTGGGGTAACCAAATTTTTTAGGGCCGGGGGGGGTTTTTTAAAAAAATTTTTTCGTAAAATTTGGGGGGGTTTTTTTTTCCAAAAAAAAAGGGGGGGAAAAAGGGGGGGAACCCGGGGGGGAAAAAAAAGGGGTTTTTTTTTTTTTGGGAAATTTGGGGGGAAAAAGGGGTTTTGGGAAAAAAAAAAAAAAGGGGGGGGGGTTTTTTTGGGGAAAAAAGGGCAAATTTTTGGGAAAAAGGGGGAAAAATTTTTTTTTCAGGAATAAAGGGGGGGAAATTTTTGGGGGCAACTTTAAAAAAATTTAAAAATTTTTAAAATTTGGGGTTTAAAAAAAGGGGGGGGGGGGAAAAAAAGGGGGAAAAAAGGGGGGGGAAAAAAGGGGGAAAAAAAAAGTTTTGGGGGGGTTTTAAAGGGTTAAAAATTTGTTTTTGGGGGGGGGGGGGGGGAAAAATTTGGGGGAAAATAAAAAGGGGAAAAAAGGGGGGGGGAAAAAGGGGGGGAATTTTTTTGGGGGGTTTTTGGGGAAATTTTTTGGGGAAAATTAAACTTTTTGGGGGTTGGGGAAAAAAAAAATTTTTTTAAAAAAAAAAAAAGGGGGGGGGGGGGGGGAAAAAAAAAAAAATTTTCCCCTTTTTGGGGGGGGGTGGGGTAAAAAAAATTTTTTTTTAAAAAAAAGGGGGGGGGGGGAAAAAATTTTTTTTCCAAATAAGGGGGGAAAAAAAGGGGGGGGGGGGGAAAAAAAAAAAAAAAAAAAGGGGGGTTTTTTTAAAAAAGGGGAAAAAAAGGGGGAAAAAATTTTTGGGGTTGGGGGGGGTTAAAACCTTTTTTTTTTAAAAAGGGGGGAAAAAAGGGGGGAACCAAATTTTGGGGGTTTTTTGGGGGGGGAAAAAAAATTTAAAAAAACCCCCAAGGTTTTTTTAGGGGGGACTTTAAAAGGAATTTTGGGGGAAAAATTTGGGGTAAAAAGGGGAAAAAAGGGGAAAAAAATGGTGGGGAAAATGGTTTAAAAAAAAAAAGGGGGGAAAAAATTTTTAGGAAATTTGGGGAAAAGGGGGAAAAAAGGGGAAACGGGGTTTAAAGGGGGGGGGGAAAAACCTTTTTTAAAAAAAGGGGGGGAAAAGGGAAAAAAACCGGGGAAACCCTTGGGTTTTTTTCAAAGGGGTTTAATAAGGGGGGAAAAAAGGGGGGGAAAAAAAAAAAAATTTTTTGGGGGAAAAATTTAAGGGGAAAAAAAAAAATTTTGGGGGGCCAAAATTTTTTTAAAAAAAAAACCCCCGGGGGGGGGGGCAAAAAATTTTTAAAAAATTTAAAGGGGGTTCCGGGGGTTAGGGGGTAAAAAAAAAAAACCGGGGGGTTTTTTAAAAAAAAAAAAAGGGGGAGTAAAAAGGGGGGAAAGTGGGAGGGCCCGACGTAAATTTAAAATTTTTTAAAAAGGGGGGGGAAAGGGGGGGAAAGGGAAAACCCTTTTTAAAAAAGGGGGGGGGTTAAGGGGGGGTACAAAAAAAAAAGGGGGGGTGGGGAAAAAAAAAAAAAAAATTTTTTTGGGGGAAAGGGGAAAGGGGGGGGGGCCAAAAAAAAGGGGGGGCAATGGTTGGGAAAATTTTTAAAAGGGTAAAATTTGGTTTTTTAAAAAGTTTGGGGGGAAAAAAAACCCTTTTTTTGGGGGGTTTTGGGGGTTTAAAAAAGGGGGAAAAAGGGAACCCCTTGGGGGCCAAGGGGCAGGGTTTAAAATTAAAAATTAATTTTGTTAAATTTTTTTTGGGGGGGGGGAAAAAAAAATTTTTTTTTTTTGGGGGGGGGGGGGGGGAAAAAAAAAACCCCGGGGGGAAAATTTTTTTAAAAAATTTTTAAAACTAAGAAAAATTTTGGGGGAATTTAAAGGGGGGAAAAAATTTTTTGGGGGGAAAACAATTTTTAAAAAGGGGGGGCAAATTTGGGGGGGGAAAAAAATAAAGGGGGGTTTTCAAATGGTGGCAGACAGTGTTTGGAGTACCCTTAAATACATCAAGGGGACCTAGTGGGGGGACAGTGTTGGGGAAAAAAAAAAAATTTAGGGGGGGGAAAAAGGGTAAAAAGTTTTTAGTTTTGGGGGGGGAAAAATTTTAGTACAAATTTTTCCCCTTTTTAAAAAAAAAGGTTTTTAAAAAAAAACCCCCCCCCCGGGGGGGGGAAAAAAAAAATTTTTTTTTTTTAAAAAAGGGGGGAGGGGAAAAAAAAAGGGGGAATTTTAGTTTGGGGGGAAAATTTTAAAAAAAAAATTTTAAAAAATTTTTTGGGGGGGGGTTTGGGGGGGCCCCCCTTTTTTTTTTGGGGGGGAGGGGTTTTTAAAAAAAAAATCCCAAAAAAATGGGGGGTTTCAAGGTTTTTGGGGGGAAAAAATTAAAAAAGTAAAAGGGGGGGGTTTTGGGGGGAAAAAAAGTAAAAATTTTTTTGGGGGGGGAAAATTTGGGGGGGAAAAAAAATTTTTTAAAAGGGGGGGGGGGGGGGAAAAAAAAAAAAAACCCTAAGGGGGGGAAAGGGGGGGGAGTAAAAAACAACTTTTTTACCGGGGGGCCTGTTTGGAGTAAATAAGTAAATCAATTTTTAAAAAAGGGGGTTTGCAAATTTTTTAGGAAAGGGGGGTAAAAAGGGGAATTTTGGGGGGGGGAAAAAAGGGGGGAAAAAAATTAAAATTTTGGGGGGTTTGGGGGGGGAAAAAAAACTAATTTTTAAAAAAAGGGGGGGGAAAAAAGGGGTTTAAAAAAAAAAAAAAAGGGGGGGTTGGGGTAAAAAAAAAATTTTTGTTTGGGGGGGAAAATTTTTAAAAAAACCAAAATTTTTCCCCCTTTAAAAGTTAAAAAGGGGAAAAAAAAATTTTTTTTCCCCCCGGGGGAGGGGTTTGGGGGGAAAAAAGTTAAAAGGGGGGGAAAGGGGGGCCCAAAAAAAAAGGTTGTACAAATTTTGGGGGGAAAATGGGGGGTTTTTTTCCCCAAAAAAAAAAAGGGGGGGTTTAAAAAGGGGGAAAAGGTTTCCCCCAAAAAAAAAATTTTAAAAAGGGGGGGGGGAAAAGTTTCCCCGGGGGAAAAAATTTGGGGGGGGGGAAAAAAGTTAAAAAATGGGGGAAAATTTAGGGGCAGAAAAAATTTTTTTTAAAAATACAAAGGGGGGGAAAAGGGGGGAAAAACGGGGTAAAATTTAAAAATGGGGGAAAATTTTTTTTGGGGGGGAAAAAAAACCCCCGGGGGAACGGGGGGGGTTTTGGGGAAAAATTTTTTCCCTTTGGGGGGGGGGGGGGGGGGGGAAAAAAAAAAAAATGGTGGAAAATTTGGGGGGTTTAAAAAATTTTTAAAAAAATTTTAGAAAACCCCGGGGGGAAAAAAAAAAAAAGGGGGGGGGGGGGTTTTGGGGGGGGAAAAATTTTTTGGGAAAAAAGGGGTTCCCTGTTGGGTTTGGGGAAAAACAAAAAACGGGTTTTAAAAAGGGGAAGGGGGCCAAAAAAGGGTAAAAAAGTTTGGGGGGTTTGGGGGAAAAATTTTTTGGGGGAAAAAAAATTTTTTTTGGGGGGGGAAAATTTTAAAAAAAAATAAAAAAAGGGGGGGCCAAATTTTAAGGGGAAAACAAAAAAAGGGGGGAAATTTGGGGGGGGGGTTTTTTGGGTAAACCGGGGGGGAAAAAAGGGGGGAAATTAAAATTAAAAAAAGGGGGGAGGAATTTGGGGGGGAAAAAGGGGGGAAAAAAGGGGGGGGGGGTTTGGGGGGGGGGTTAAAAAATTTTTGGGGGGAAAAAAAAAAATTTGGGGGAAAAAGGGGCCAAAAAATAAGGGGGGGTTTTTTTTTTAAAAAAATTTTTGGGGGGGTTTTGGGGGGGGTTAAGGGTAAAAAAATTTTTGGGGGGGTTGGGGGAAAAAATTTTTCCCTTTTTTAAAATTTGGGGTAAAAAATTTTAAAAAAAATAAAAATTTTTTTTTTTGGGGGGGAAAAAAAAAAAGGGAAAATTTTGGGGGGTTTTTTTTTTTTTGGGGGTTTTTTAAAAAGAGAAAAATTTGGGGGAGGGTTTTTGGGGGGGGAAAAAACAATTTTAAAAGGGGGGGGGGGGAAAAAAAAAAAAAAAAAAAGTTTTTTTGGGGGGGAAAAAATTTTTTTAAAAAAAAAAAAAAAATAAATTTTTTTTAAAAAACCCAAAAAAAAAAAGGGGGGGAAATTTTTAAAAAAAAAAATTTTTTTTTTTTTTAAAAAAATTTTAAAAAAAAATTTTTTTTTCCAAAAAAAAAGAAAATTTTTTGGTTTAAAAATTGGACTTTTTTTCCCCTTTTTTTTTTGGGGCCCCGGGGGAAAAAAAAAAAGGTTTTTTTTAAATTTTCCCCCTTTTAAATTTTTAAAAATTTTAAAAAAAAGGAAGTATTTAAATTTTTTAAATTGTTTTTTAAAATTTTTTTTTTTTTTTTTTCCCCCCGGCCTTTAAAAAAATTTTTTTTTTCCCCCCAAAATTTTTTTAAAAAAATTTTTTAAAAATTTTTTTTTGGGGGCCCTTTTTTTTTGGGTTTTTTTTTTTTCCCCCTTTTTTTTTTTTTCCGGTTTAAGGAAAAAATTTTTAAAAAAACCCCCCTTTTTTTTCCCCCCCGGGGGGGAAAATTTTGGAAAAAATTTTTTTAAAAAAAAAAAAATTTTTTTTTTTAAATTTTTAAAAAAGGGGGGTTTTTCCTTAAAGGGGCCCCCGGGGGGGAAAGTTAAAAATTTTAAAAATTTTTTTTTCCCCCTTTTTTTTTTTTTTTTTCCCTTTTTATTTTTAAAAAAGGCAAAAATTTTTTTTGGGAAAAAAAATTTTGGTTTTTTTTGGGGGGGAAATGATACAGGCTTTTTATATGCTACAACCAATTTCGTTCTTTTCCAGGAAGAAGCAGGGTGAGGACATCCTCATTACAAAGATCAAGGACATTGAGGAGAATATCTGGTCACCACGGTAATTATATATATATATATATATATATATACTTGTCACCGAGTTAACATTTCTAGTTAAAGTAGTATTAAATTTAACTGCAATTTATTTTCCTGATTTGGTACTCCCTCTGTTTCTCCTGCCTGTATAAGGTCTGAGTTTAGGCCCCTTTTCGGAATATTTACATTTACACTGCAGCCCTTCTATATAACTTTAAATTTACCAAGCTCACTTGGAAGTTATGAGTCCATAATTTCCAAATCTTTATTATGACGTCATATTAATATAGTGACATCATAATTGTCATGTCGGCGATAACGAAAGATGGCTGTTGAAAAGGCTGTTCCGTCTTTGACGATAATAATTTGTTCATTCATCGTCGGAGCAAAATTCCTGGATATAGTCTTTAAAAATCGCTTTCAAATGTAAATATAAGCATTGAACTGCTAGCGCGCTTCATTGAATTTGCCTTTGTCCAGTTGGCATTCATCAGCCCGTAACTTCCAACTGAAAGCAGTTCAATGCTTAAATGTCTACATTGCATGCCTTTGCCAATGATATTACGAAAATCTTTAAATCTGGTATTTTTTCCATCTTTGCTAGTCATGGGCTACCAGGCTGGCAAAGATAGTATTTTTCATGTGAGAACACAATTTGGTGTTTTTGTTAACAGATTTGGTGTAAAAGGGAAGATAGACTTGACAGTGGAAGTCAAGGTGAGTGCTGGCGAGGTTTATGATACTGTAAACATACATATTTTAACGCGGATCTTATTTCCATGTTTTTCACTTTGAAAGCATTAAGGCACTTATTGCTGATATTCTATATACTGTCTAATACTTTATGTTTCTTGGGAAGCTGAAAAATTTGCCTGTCTGTGGGTTGTGTCCTAGAACAAGACACCTTACCCTAATTGCTCTCGATGTCATGCGACGGTCCTCTAATATGTTGTTCAGTGAGGTAGTCACCAATTACTACAATGAGACCAAGCCTCAAAAGGACCCTGGCTGTTCACGGGGCTATAAACCCAGCATACAACCCTATTGTATCTAGTAGTGTGTCACTCATCATTAAATCACTCTTTCTGGTTTTGGTGAAAGTTGCATGGATGATTATAGGTACCTTGCTTGTTGAACTTTCTTCAGTTATGACTTGATAAGGTAATACATGATATGTCTAGTTAAATTATAATATCTGATTACTCTTACTCTGATTCTTGAGCATTTTCACAAATATACTATTGCACTCTTGAATATAATTTCTATATTTTAGAAAAAATCCCGACCAGGCTTAGGAGAAAAATCGATAATTCCACTTGAGCTGAAAACAGGGCGTCCATCATTCTCACTAGAGCACAAGGGACAGGTAACACTGTACAGTATGATGAGCTCTGATCGGCGCACTGACCCCAAGCAAGGGCTTCTGTTATACCTCAAGGAGCCTAGCATGAAACTCATCCCTGCAGACCAACTCAGTCAGAGAGGTTAATTTTCCAATTAATATATTTCTGTGGAAATTCTTGTTTTGTCATTTTGTGCTCACCTGACCCAAAGGGGTGAATGTGTTCATGCTGTGGTGAGCATCTGGCAGCGTCTATCAGTCTGGCATCAAGTTTTACATTATTTTTTGTTGTCAGGTCTGATACAGCTTCGGAACGAGATGGCCTATTTCCTGGACCAGCAGGTTAAAAGGTCAACAGAAGATGGCAGCACCGTGTACAGTTTTGGCCGCCTACCTGACCCCATCAACAACTCAAGGACATGCCCTAAGTGTCCCCATCTTCTCCACTGTGCAGCATTTCAGAAGTGAGTCAACACTCGGATTAAACGGACTGTCACATTGCGTAATCATTAGCATTCAAAGGACATGATAAAGAAAGTAATGTTAAACTAGGGATTAAAGTCACTGCAATAACCCAGGGGCTTAGGGGAGATAACTGTTAGCCAAGGGGGATAACTGTTTGTCACTGGAGATAACTGTTTGTCAAAGGGGTTTTAACTGTTAGTCACTGGGATAACTTTAATTCAGAGGAGATAGCTGTAAGTCAGGGGGTATAACTGTTATTCAGGGGAATCTTTTTAGTTGGGGGAATCATTTCAGTCAGGAGATAATTGTTTGTCAACTGTTGGTCAAGAGGAGTAGCTGTTAATTTGTCAGAGGGATAAAATTAAGTGATGGGATAAGTCTTAGTCACAGAGGAAAAGTTAGTCAGCAGGAACAAGTTTTAGTCAAGAGGGATAAATGTTAGTCAAGGGAGATTGCTGTTAGTCAGAAGGAATAAATGTTGGTCAGGGAGGATAGCTGTTTGTTTAGGATAACTAAATCAGGGAATGACTGCTAGAAAAGGGAGAAACTTATTTCTTACCCAAGAGTGTTCTATCATACATAAACAGAAATGTGCATTGTTTCCTGATAGGGTGGAGGAACGCAGTTTACCATCCAGTCATGCCATGTCATCCCTCGTCCCTGATGCACTGGCTCACCTTTCTCCCTCTCACATGGATTACTTCACACGCTGGTGTCTCATGCTGGACCTGGAATCTCAGACCAACATACAGTCGGGCCTGAGAAAGATCTGGTGTAGGACTGGACCACAGAGGTATGTAAGGTCACAAACAGGTCACATACAGGTCACATACAGGTAAAATCATGCGCATATTAGATCATACTGTGTAAATTCACATGCTGGTAAAATTTCATCAGAAACGGTCACATACAGGTAAGGCCACATACAGGTATTGTCACATACAAGTAAGGTCACATACATTTATGGTCACATACAAGTAAGATCACATACAGGTATGGTCACATACAGGTAAGACCACATACAGGTAAGGTCACATACAGGTAAGATCACATACAGGTATGGTCACATACAGGTATGGTCACATACAAGTAAGATCACATACAGGTATGGTCACATACAGGTATGGTCACATTATACAGCTAAGGTCATGTATGTTTGATGTCAAGGCCACCTAGTAATCAATCTAATACATAGTCACCTAATCCTGTTCCTTTCTCTCCTGTCCATATTTTTAGCCCACCATCATCAGATGGTGGGCTGTTCAAATCGCCCTGCGTCCGTGGTCCGTCGTCCGTCCGTCCGTCCGTCCCTCCGTCCGTAAACAATTCTTGTTATCGCTATTTCTGAGAAAGTACTGAAGGGATCTTTCTCAAATTTCATATGAAGGTTCCCCTTGGTGCCTAGTTATGCATATTGCATTTTGAGACCAATCGGATAACAACATGGCCGACAGGCAGCCATCTTGGATTTTGACAATTGAAGTTTGTTATCGCTATTTCTGAGAAAGTACTGAAGGAATCTTTCTCAAATTTCATATGTAGGTTCCCCTTGGTGACTAGTTATGCATATTGCGATTTGAGACCAATCGGAAAACAAAATGGCCGACAGGCAGCCATCTTGGATTTTGACAATTGAAGTTTGTTATCGCTATTTCTGAGAAAGTACTGAAGGGATCTTTCTCAAATTTCATATGAAGGTTCCCCTTGGTGCCTAGTTATGCATATTGCATTTTGAGACCAATCGGATAACAACATGGCCGACAGGCAGCCATCTTGGATTTTGACAATTGAAGTTTGTTATCGCTATTTCTGAGAAAGTACTGAAGGGATCTTTCTCAAATTTCATATGAAGGTTCCCCTTGGTGCCTAGTTATGCATATTGCATTTTGAGACCAATCGGATAACAACATGGCCGACAGGCAGCCATCTTGTATTTTGACAATTGAAGTTTGTTATCGCTATTTCTGAGAAAGTACTGAAGGGATCTTTCTCAAATTTCATATGAAGGTTCCCCTTGGTGCCTAGTTATGCATATTGCGTTTTGAGACAAATCGGATAACAAAATGGCCGACAGGCAGCCATCTTGGATTTTGACAATTGAAGTTTGTTATCGCTATTTCTCAGAAAGTACTGAAGGGATCTTTCTCAAATTTCATATGAAGGTTCCCCTTGGTGCCTAGTTATGCATATTGCGATTTGAGACCAATCGGAAAACAACATGGCCGACAGGCAGCCATCTTGGATTTTGACAATTGAAGTTTGTTATCACTATTTCTGAGAAAGTACTGAATGGATCTTTCTGAAATTTCATATCTAGGTTTCCCTTGGTGCCTAGTTATGCATATTGCTTTTTGAGACCAATCCGAAAACAACATGGCCGACAGGCAGCCATCTTGGATTTTGACAATTGAAGTTTGTTATCGCTATTTCTGAGAATGTACTGAATGGATCTTTCTGAAATTTCATATGTAGGTTTCCCTTGGTGCCTAGTTATGCATATTGCGTTTTGAGACCAATCAGAAAACAACATGGCCGACAGGCAGCCATCTTGGATTTTGACAATTGAAGTTTGTTATCGCTATTTCTGAGAAAGTACTGAATGGATCTTTCTGAAATTTCATATGGAGGTTCCCCTTGGTGCGTCGTTATGCTAATTGCATTTTGAGATCAATTGGAAAACAATATGGCCGACAGACCGCCATCTTGGATTTTGACAATTGAAGTTTGTTATCTCTATTTCTCAAAGTACTGAATGGATCTTTCTCAAATTTCATAAGTAGGTTCCCCTTGGTCCCTTGTATTGCATTTTTGGACCAGTCTGTCCTGAAAACAACCTGGCAAACAAACAGCCATTATCGTTAAATCTCAAATTTCTTATATAGCTAGGATTCCCTTATTTGAAAAGTACTGGAGAGATGTCTCAATTTGCACAGATTAGTAAAATGAAGGGAAAAGTAGAGAAAAGATCAATCTGACATGGAACCTATGAAGATCATTCAATGGTGGGCGCCAAGATCCCTCTGGGATCTCTTGTTTGTTTACCTGGTGTTTCCCTAGAAAGTCTTCATATAATTAGCTGGACATGTGAGTGTTAAATAGTTGTCTACTTTCTCTGTATGCTGTCTGATACATTAAGTTGTGATCAGAGTTGTCTACCCTTGCCATCATTCAATAACACCATTATGTATTGGCTGTTTTGCTTGAATTGTCAGGGAATCTGTAGGAGAATGTATATGCCGACTGAATCTGCTGACAGACGAAAACATGGCTACCAAGTCTTCCTCAATTGTTCAAAACTCCAACACAGATGATGAAATGAGTTGTCTCACGTTTACAAGAAATTGGTCAAAAAACAGGTACAACCAATGATCTGTTAAAAAAAAAGGAATTCTGTCTCAATAAATATTAATAATTATAACTTAATTATCTGTCAAAAACAATATTAAGCAACTTCACTGCCCTTAGAGAGAAAACAAAATCAAACAAAAACAAAAAAATGATTATTTTAAGTTTCAAAGACTGGCTTTTACATTTTCACACATATATGGTTGTTCTGAATTGATTTGACTTCAAAACTTCAAATTAAAATTCTTTATAATGACATCCATGTAGTAAAAAGTTTGTTTGACTTAGAAACCTCCCCAGGGACCTGAGAACTGTGGGGCTGATATCCGGGGACTATGTCATTGTAAGCTCTGAGGAACCCAGTATGATTGCTGTCTGTATGGGAACGCTGCAAAACCTTACTGCAGAATCCGTGGAACTGGTTACAGAAAGGTATTCCTAACTCTGGTTGTGGAATTGCTTTTTTTAATGAATCTCATATTTAGAATGTGATTTTAATTATGATTGTGTAATAAACAGTTTGTTATATGTTAATTTTTAATTAAATACAGTTAAACTTTGTTATTTCGAATTCTGATTACTTGAAGACCCTGTTCAACTCAAAGAAATATTCTATAGAAAATGTGCTCGGTTACCGCAAATATTTGGGATAATTCAAAGTCTTCTTCGTGACATTGAGATAACTAGGGTTGACTGTACTTAATAGAAATACTTTTCTGTAATAGGTTGTAAGTCAATTTTGAGTCTTTATTACATAAAATCTTATTAAAATCAGATGTACATTTGCACTACGCTGCTCTCCTTATGAACGGATAGTAGCATACATCTGATTTTAATTAGATTTTAATTAGATTGTAATACATTAATTAGAAACAATAATTTTAATTCTATACCCTGAATAGGATAAAAACTTTAATTGATTTTCCGAATTTTTAACTATTTCCATGTTGACTTTAACTTAGTGAAAGTCTCCCACGACTGAAACAGATCAGAGGAACATTCCGCCTGGACAAGTATGATGGTTACAGTACCTCGTCGATCCTGTACTCTAGTCTGTCCCGTCTCATGGCTGACACTCCGCGAAGGTAAACAGTACCTCAATAATCTTATACACCAGTCTGTTCCGTCTCATGGCTGACACTCCGCGAAGGTAAACAGTACCTCAGTAATCTTATACACCAGTCTATCACGTCTCATGGCTGACACTCCGCAAAGGTAAACAGTACCTCAGTAATCTTATACACCAGTCTGTCCCGTCTCATGGCTGACACTCCGCAAAGGTAAACAGTACCTCAGTAATCTTATACACCAGTCTGTCCCGTCTCATGGCTGACACACCGCGAAGGTAAACAGTACCTCAGTAATCTTATACACCAGTCTATCCTGTCTCATGGCTGACACTCCGCGAAGGTAAACAGTACCTCAGTAATCTTATACATCAGTCTATCACGTCTCATGGCTGACACACCGCGAAGGTAAACAGTACCTCAATAATCTTATACACCAGTCTGTCCCGTCTCATGGCTGACACTCCGCGAAGGTAAACAGTACCTCAGTAATCTTATACACCAGTCTATCCTGTCTCATGGCTGACACTCCGCGAAGGTAAACAGTACCTCAGTAATCTTATACACCAGTCTGTCCCGTCTCATGGCTGACACTCCGCGAAGGTAAACAGTACCTCAGTAATCTTATACATCAGTCTATCACGTCTCATGGCTGACACTCCGCGAAGGTAAACAGTACCTCAGTAATCTTATACACCAGTCTATCACGTCTCATGGCTGACACTCCGCGAAGGTAAACAGTACCTCAGTAATCTTATACACCAGTCTATCCTGTCTCATGGCTGACACTCCGCGAAGGTAAACAGTACCTCAATAATCTTATACACCAGTCTATCCTGTCTCATGGCTGACACTCCGCGAAGGTAAACAGTACCTCAGTAATCTTATACACCAGTCTATCCTGTCTCATGGCTGACACTCCGTGAAGGTAAACAGTACCTCAGTAATCTTATACACCAGTCTATCACGTCTCATGGCTGACACTCCGCGAAGGTAAACAGTACCTCAGTTATCTTATACACCAGTCTATCCTGTCTCATGGCTGACACACCGCGAAGGTAAACAGTACCTCAGTAATCTTATACACCAGTCTATCACGTCTCATGGCTGACACTCCGCGAAGGTAAACAGTACCTCAGTAATCTTATACACCAGTCTATCACGTCTCATGGCTGACACTCCGCGAAGGTAAACAGTACCTCAATAATCTTATACACCAGTCTATCCTGTCTCATGGCTGACACTCCGCAAAGGTAAACAGTACCTCAGTAATCTTATACACCAGTCTATCCTGTCTCATGGCTGACACTCCGCAAAGGTAAACAGTACCTCAGTAATCTTATACACCAGTCTATCCTGTCTCATGGCTGACACACCACGAAGGTAAACAGTACCTCAGTAATCTTATACACCAGTCTATCACGTCTCATGGCTGACACTCCGCAAAGGTAAACAGTACCTCAGTAATCTTATACACCAGTCTATCACGTCTCATGGCTGACACTCCGCGAAGGTAAACAGTACCTCAGTAATCTTATACACCAGTCTATCACGTCTCATGGCTGACACTCCGCGAAGGTAAACAGTACCTCAGTAATCTTATACACCAGTCTATCCCGTCTCATGGCTGACACTCCGCGAAGGTTAACAGTACCTCAGTAATCTTATACACCAGTCTATCACGTCTCATGGCTGACACTCCGCGAAGGTAAACAGTACCTCAGTAATCTTATACACCAGGCTATCCCGTCTCATGGCTGACACACCACGAAGGTAAACAGTAATTCAGTTGTACACCAGTCTGTCCTATCAAGATTTGATTAATATTCACACCATAGCACCACAACATCAAGTTCTACATATGAACAGGTTTTGGGGTCATTGGTAAAGGTTTGAGGTTATAGGTAAACTTAACCACTTTCAAAAAAAGGATTTGGACAAGATATTTCATAAACTCCTGGACAGATTTGTTTCATTGATTAAGGAAGTGGGGTATGTCTATGTCCCTGATTACTTCGCTTTTTCATGTCCGACACCTGTTTTATTGTATCAAACGAGTAATGATTGAGTGGGTACCACGTATAGGTGCCTTTGGTTTGTTTAAGATTTACTTTAAATTTGATGTTATTCAATATTGTCATTTTATTTTACAGTGCAAGATTGCGTTCTTTGATAATAGACAGATCTAAATCAGAATATCTACCTAAACTTTCCAAGTCAGACATTGAAAGTGGTAAGTACACCTCCAGAATCCAGGAGGTTGCATTTTGATATACAAAATCTTCTTTGCCCACCTGGATAATATCATAGGAATCAATTGATTTTAACGGTGAAAGCTCGCCAAAACTTTTCTCAAAAAATTGGAATTTTTTTA
>NW_022982506.1:0-17624 GCF_902652985.1 Pecten maximus
GGGACAGCAGTAGGATCTGGGACATCAGTCTGGACCCCACCACAGGTCGTCTGTGGTTCTGTTGTTGGGATGATAACACTATCTGTGAAGTATCTACATCACATAAACCAGTCACAAGATTCACTACAGAGGAATTCCCACTCAGTCTGTGTGTGACCAGGGAGGGTCGGGTAGTGGTGGGTACATTGGATTATAGACAGGTGTACAAGGTGGGGGTGTATACAGTGGACGGTCAGGTGTTACATACAGACATTGTGGAGGGGAGAGTATGGTCAATATCACAATGTGGTGTTACAGGTAATATAGCTGTAGTAGTGTATCGTAAAGGTATCATTGTGTACAACTCAACACTCCAGCCCCTGGTCAACTACCAGGGGGAGGGGATACAGGCCCGGGGGGAGGGGATACAGGTACGGGGGTCGGTCACACCAGACAAGTTTTGTCCTCGTACAGTTGTATATGACAGTAAGGGTAATATTGTTATTGCTGACAGGACAAGGAAAACAATAGAACTGATAAGTGGAGCAGGGAAGTACATAAAAACACTTCACACAAACAAAGGAGACCAGAGACAAGTAGGTATACAGAAGGGTGATGTGTTGTGGTCACGCTTAGAGTTAGATACAGGAGAGCTGGGACTCAAACTCCTCAAGTATTATAGTGACTGAGTGACTCAACATTGAGTGAGGATACAGACAGTTTATATCAGTGGACTTAAACAACATTAACTTTACATTGTTATATCATCATACATTTCTCAAAATGTATGTACACATTACAAACGGCATGTAATTAATGTTATTTACCGTTAAATATACTGTTTGTATACTTTTATAAACATGTCCCTGTGATACCTGTTTCTCAACACGTAGAATGTGTTAAATGTACGTTAATATAGTTTTATAAACATGTCCCTGTGATACATTTCAACTACTGTTTCTCAACATGTAGAATGTGTTTACCGTTAAATGTACTGTAAATATATTTTATCAATACACACAGACCGCTGGATTATAACCACGTCACTGTGATACATTTCAACTACTGTTATGACATCTGAAATCAACATCCCTGCATCTGTTTTATGTGTATAACCTGACTCCCCCTACCTCTTCAAGTGGCTCGTTCCATTCGAATTTAATTGACACAGAGAAAAAGTTTTTTTTAAAGTTAACATACACTGGTCAGGTGACATCATCAGTAGTATCACCAGTTCCAATCGATGTAACGTGTAGTGTCTTTACGGTTTATATGTAATAAATATTTCTTGAAACGATAACGATTAGTTATTTTATGTTATTTCAGTTAATGTACAGAAAACTCGGCGAGAGTTATATGATGTATATGAAATACAGGAATTCAGTAGACGGAGTTGACAGTATATGAGATACAGGAATTCGGTAGTCCGAGTTGACAGTATATGAGATACAGGAATTCTGTAACCTGAGTTGACTGTATATGAGATAAAGGAATCCGGTAGCCCAAGTTGACAGGAATTCGGAAGCCTGAGTTGACAGTATATGAGATACAGGAATTCAGTAGCCCGAGTTGACAGTATGGGATACAGGAATTCGGTAGCCTGAGTTGACAGTATGGGATACAGGAATTCAGTAGCCCGAGTTGACAGTATATGGGATACAGGAATTCGGTAGCCTGAGTTGACAGTATATGAGATACAGGAATTCGGTAGCCTGAGTTGACAGTATATGAGATGAGGGTTTCTTTTCTTCGAGTTGCGAGTTGCGAGTTGGAAAATGCGAGTTGCGAGTTACAAAATGCGAGTTGCGAGTTACAAAATGCGAGTTGCGAGTTGGAAAATGCGAATTGCGAGTTGCAAAATGCGAGTTGCGAGTTACAAAATGCGAGTTGCGAGTTACAAAATGCGAGTTGCGAGTTGCAAAATGCGAGTTGCGAGTTGCAAAATGCGAGTTGCGAGTTGCAAAATGCCATTATTAATGTTTCTTTAAAAAAAAGTGTTGGTCTTTAAGACATACATCCCCAGAAAGCATGTGATTGTCATCGTAGGCTTCATTTTATCGCTAAAACTTATAAACTGGTAATTAACAAATGGGCGGAGCTATGTGTCAAAACAAACTAAAATCCTATTTTTAAAGAGTGGTCATCCGATGCCCTGGTATCTAAAATTGAAAAAAAAAGTAGGTGATAAAATATTTTAATTTTCGCATTAACCAGACTGACTATAATTGATTACATGAGCCTCTCCTAGATATAAGTCCGTATAGCTCATATGGTAGAACCATCGCTTTAGTGACCCGAAGGTTCTGGTTTCGAATCAACAAAATTAATTTTATTCACATGTTGTTATGTTTTAAAGAATAATACAATTTAATTTTTCGTGGTCATATCTAAAAGATTTTTTTTTTCAACATTTAATGCATATTTAATATTATTATTTTAAAATTAAGTATTTAGTTCTGTGTCTGATTATATTCGGCAGTTATTATGAGAAAAGTTTGCTAATATATTGAAATATATGCTAAGGCAAGTTCACGTATACACGGAATGTAAACAACGGCCATGTGTGTAGTTTATGTGTAGTGTAGTATAGTATACGTTTTTGTAGTTTGGTTGTTTCCGGCTTCGTGAAAAATCTCCCGATAAGAATGTGTGCGACGAGTGATTTTTATACACTGATGTCTCAAGGATTCCCCCGGTCAAGCGTCGACGACAGCGGTCATTTTAATGTAAGGAGAGGCTGAATGAGCACCTTGGATTGTCATGAACACATGTGTTCCTCTTCCTTAAAGGATGCTTGTGACCTAATTGGGTCAACACCCGCTCACGTAATCTTTCAAATGAATTGATTTACAAAGAAAGTGAACGAGACAATAAGTACAACTACTGTACGCCCCACCCAATAGTAAGGTGTGACAATCTTTTGTTAACTGATACATTAGAAACTTCTACTTTCACTTAACAATAATTAATTCCGGCTTGTGGAAGTCATTTCGACTCATTACATGTCAAATCAAAATTCCTGACATGATACAACAGATAAAACCATGCTGCTAACTCTGTGATAGACTTTTTTACTGTAACATTATGTTGAATTCAGTAACCGAAGTAATACAGATATAAGTAGACTTTATGTCTACTGATTATTAAAAAACATTTCTATGTTTTTCTACGTATATATGTGAAAGTGCACAAGAAAACAATGTCGGTTGCACAAAGTTTTAGCGATAAAATGAAGCCTACGATGACAATCACATGCTTTCTGGGGATGTATGTTTTAAAGACCAACACTTTTTTTAAAGAAACATTAATAATGGCATTTTGTAACTCGCAACTCGCATTTTGCAACTCGCAACTCGCATTTTGTAACTCGCAACTCGCATTTTGTAACTCGCAACTCGCATTTTGTAACTCGCAACTCGCATTTTGCAACTCGCAACGCGCATTTTGTAACTCGCAACTCGCATTTTCCAACTCGCAACTCGCATTTTTTAACTCGCAACTCGCATTTCGCAACTCGCAACTCGCATTTTGTAACTCGCAACTCGCATTTTGCAACTCGAATCTTTACCGAAAGTGGTATACAGAGAAAGAAAATATTTATTCAACAATTGCCTTCGGAGGTGTTATTTACGGTAATAATAAAAACTATATAAAAATATCAGCGTTCTTCCTTTGGATTTCCTAAAATATACAGTAATTATCATCTTTAAGAGTTGCTTTCCTCCGTTTCACTCCGAAAGTGCCAGTCTTCTTTCACACCTGTCCAGTCACCCATTGTTAATTACATGGACACCTGTGCTTACTGTTTTCTTTGAGATTATCATTTTAAACAGTGAAGTGTATCCCCTAACCGAACTTCCCACTGTGCGACTTCTTCAGGAAGACCGGTCATATACACATGTACACATTACCTGTATGTTACCAGAAACATGGACACAAACACACATCAGTGACGACTGACCGAGTTTGGCTGGGTGGACCCGGTCAGACGCTGGAGCTGTCACCTGTACACGTGTACCGTTACCTGTATGTTACACCAGTAAACACACTTACCTTTGCAGAATATCACGCCTGTATGTCTGTATAAGCATAGCTAAGGCCATGATAAAACATTTATGTTATAAGCAATTACACTGTCGTTATACTTATTAAAAATTATGTCAATTACTTTTATCAGAGACTTGTATAGGTATATGCAAAGCCAATAAAATAAAAATAAAATAAGAACTATATGAGAATTCTGCTGATAAAAGCGGGTCCTCTATATACTCCCTACACGTATATATACATACAATATGTCTATATATATATCAAAAATCAACACATATGCTCGACCGCTAGTACGGACGGAGACGGCGTTTATTCAAAAATCGTAAGTAAAGTACATTAGACACGTCTCAATGTTTCTCCTTCAGTGGTGTAGGAAGCGGGGGGGGGGGGGGGGGGGGGGGGGGGGGGGGGCAATCCCCCCCCCACTTTTTACAGGGGGGGGGCAAACATATCTTTTTGCCCCCCCCCCCCCACTTTTTGACATCCAAAATCTAAAAAAAGGGGAAAAACACGAATTTATATATTCATTTCGATAAATATCTGTATATTTTCGAACCGATAATGTTTTCTTGAAGGCAACGATAAAAACTTTATCTTGTACTTCCGGAACATTCCGACTTTTATACTAGTATATCAATCCTCACACCTGTGTGTCGGTCGTCTGCAATAGCCTGTTAAGTCAATATTTATATCTCAATACGAAATTTTGCTTAACTTCATCACATAGATTCAATAAGTTGATGATAATTTGTGAAGTTAATTGAGTTCATAATGAGAACAAGACAGAAACACAGCATGAGTAAGAATGCGCGGTTTTAACGTGAATAGAGTGATACTAACTACCGACAGGTACGAGGAAATACAAAAAAAATTCAGCTCGCGCCTACGGCGCTCGCTTTATCACTAAATTACTGCCCCCCCTTTCGATTGCAGATCCACAGGGGTGCTTCGCCACCCTGGGACCGCTGGGCGGCCCCCAGACCTCTCGCAAAAAGGGGAAAAAAAATCGGCTCGCGCCTACGGCGCTCGCATGATCACTTAATTACTGGACCCCCTTTCTTCGAAAACTCCTGGATCCGCGCCTGATCCCGAATTATTGGAAATGTGCTATATTCATTTTCCGCGGAGGGCTTTGACCCCCTTGAACCCCCTATCAGGGCGCTGCCCTGGACCCGCTGGGCGGCCCCTCAGACCCCTCGTAAAAAAAAAAAAAAAAAAGCAAAAAAAAACGGCTCGCATTCTTACTAAATTACTCGACCCTCCCCCCCCCCCCCCCCCCCCCCGCCCTTTCGAAAATCCTGGCCGGGCCTGGTGATTCATGTTTTGCCATAAATAATATATCCTGATTTGCGTAAATAACTTATTTTGTACTACATAAATTATCAAAATTATCATGGGATGTTGAAATGATAATTATTGCCTAATTTTGCGGAGATGGGATACGATTTGTTTAGTGCGTAAAATTTAGGGTTAAAAAAAATGTTGCCCCCCCCCACTTTTTGACGACTTCCTACGCCACTGTCCTTCTCATTCCCTCTCACAGGTTGTCGCATTAAAATCCTAAAAAACCAAGCGCGCCACCCAAACTGAAACCTATTTATAGGAGAATAGGAGGTGTACCAGCCCGACAATGCTTAAGTTTTTTGTTTTGTTTTTTTTGTTTTTTGTTTTAGCTGGGATTTCTAACCATTTAGCGACACCCAAACATGCCTCTATAAATGCAATATATCTACTGTATGCAAAATTTCCATTTTGCCGTACTACATGTGCGACGTTCTGAGCTAGAATGACTACCCAACCTATACCCGATCTACACCTAACCCATGGCCCTATCTGATTGGCTATTGCCAATGCACGAGGCAGACAACCTGTCAACATATACTCCGTGTATTCTCCGAAACCGGGAAAAAGATATACTCTTAGCAGACTCTTAGCAGCAAATAAATGCAATGTATCATTGGTTACTAGAACGTGGAGTAAATTATCTTATGTCCTTATATGGAAATCAGTTCAACCTGAAAAATAGGGAGTCGACATGTGACGAAAACTCTATGCACAATCCTGAACACAATTTACTATTAATCGAGGATATGCAGGATATACAACTCGGATTCGGATATTTTGCAATTTTAAGTAATAACTGCGGCCTTTGTTATTTATTTAAATGCAAAATATCCTCGTCCTCGTTGTATATCGTACAACAATACACGAATCATCGTTAATCATTTCTGAATTATTAGATACAACTCATAGCGTCAATAGCTTTTAATTATTGAACATAAAGACATAAAATGATTCATCCTCAAGATAATTTCATTCGTATCAAGAACAGAGACAGTGTAAACATCGGTTCTGTACAGGCGAGCAATAGGTGAAACACTATAGGTAGAATTTATCTTAATCTGAAAAATATCCTCTAGATTTTCACATCCGCATGTTGTATTCTCGGAAAACTTTTGTCTTTTGCTCTTAATTTTAAAATTCATATTTTCATTTTGTTAATATGGAGAAAGAGCAATCGTTAGCGGCACGGTAACAAACACAATACATACAAAGTACATTTTGTATATAAAATCCAGCAGAAGATTTAGGCAGTAAAATGGTATACACCGTCCATATTTTCAAACTATCACGCAAATCCTGGCTATACATTTTGATAAAATAGAATAAATTATTGATGCAACAAGAGTTCAATTCATTGTAATTGATGTATTTTCTGAAACGTTATTGTTTCTCAGTAAAGGTACAGTCCATATCCTGTTCAGTCCTGAAGCGATATTTGTTGTATTTTGTCTGTATGAAACAATAAAAGTTAACACTAAATAAAAGGTGGAAAATGCATGAAAAAAAAAAATTACACTTCTGGCACGGTGCTAGTAAATGTACATGTATGTTTCATAGAAAATGACTAGCGACGACGACTGCCATTTCCTAGTTACAAATAGTAGTTTACTAACTACGATGTACGGTAAACCTCCGATTAGTTCGAACAAAATTAAATAAATATTGACGAACCGGTTCGAATTATTCGAAATTATGCTTCAGAAAATAAGCGTGAGTTCGAACTATTCGAGTCAATATCGGCGAAAATCTCGGCAGAGTGAAATCATTAGACACAAACACATCCATCGTAAATCTGATACGTAACAACGGCGGCCTGAACAATGGCACATTTATAAGTAAGTAAAATAATAGAATTTTATTTAATTCAATGTTAATTGATCGTTAAACGTTCTTCATTTCGCGATAATTATGATGGTTATTGCGCGAAGCCGCTCGGTTAATGCGTAGCTACAGTAGGCCCCAAAACAGTACAGTACACGTTGCATTTGTGACACAAAAGTTAAACATTTGTACAGTATAATCTTTGCATGGTTATATATTTTATCTGAATCAGAAACTATCGCTATATTATTGTAATAAATGGTCTCTTCAATATATCAATATATACGATGACAATCACATGCTTTCTGGGGATGTATGTTTTAAAGACCAACACTTTTTTTAAAGAAACATAAATAATTTTGCAACTCGCAACTCGCATTTTGCAACTCGCAACTCGCATTTTGTAACTCGCATTTTGTAACTCGCAACTCGCATTTTGCAACTCGCAACTCGCATTTTGTAACTCGCATTTTGTAACTCGCAACTCGCATTTTGCAACTCGCAACTCGCATTTTGTAACTCGCAACTCGCATTTTGCAACTCGCAACTCGCATTTTGTAACTCGCAACTCGCATTTTGTAACTCGCAACTCGCATTTTGCAACTCGCAACTCGCATTTTGTAACTCGCAACTCGCATTTTGCAACTCGCATTTTGTAACTCGCAACTCGCATTTTGCAACTCGCAACTCGCATTTTGTAACTCGCAACTCGCATTTTGCAACTCGCAACTCGCATTTTCCAACTCGCAACTCGCATTTTGTAACTCGCAACTCGCATTTTCCAACTCGCAACTCGCATTTTGTAACTCGCAACTCGCATTTTCCAACTCGCAACTCGCATTTTCCAACTCGCAACTCGCAACTGACAAAAAGTGAACCTCATATGAGATACAGGAATTCAATAACCCGAGTTGACATTATGAGATACAGAAAAGGCAAACGTTTCTGATTGGTTGACCAATCAGTGAAACACTACAAGTTCGAATACAAACGTTCGATTGACGTACAATGGACTTGCAGTTTTGCAAGTAGGCGGGGCTAAAATAGTCGGTCAAAATGTCCGAATCATTTTTTTCAAAATTGATTTTTTATGCAAGCACCTAGCATTTTTTTACATGTAGTTAAAAAAATGAGTTTTAAAATGGTGTTTTCATCAAGTGTTCAACATATCACAATCACATTTTAAGTAGCAAGTAGCTTAAAAGTACGCGTTGATTTGCAGAATTTTAAAAAGAATACGAAGGAAAGAGTGTTAGATAGGCTTTTATAACCATATAAAAAAATCTTTTAATAGATAAGCCTTCCCAATAAGTTAAAAATTTTACATCACAGAACGAAACATGATAAATATAAGAAACAATAACTACAATAATCCGTTTACTTTGTATTGTTCATTAACTGCGTTGAACTTGAGGTCCAATTGAAACATTTAAATATTCAATATTTCGATAATACTAGTGGATGTCAGCCAATGATATTTCACGCAATGCTTCGGAGATGACGGTCATTACTATTTAGTTATTGGCAGATTGCCGTGAAAAATCACATTACTGTTGAGTTTATTATTATTCAAGATTTCATTAAAAAAATTATCATGTTAATTGTAGAAACACTTCTACAATAAACTGCATTGAAGTGTACGGGATCCACGGTTCAGAACAGAAATTAGGGACGGGCACAGCAACCCTCCGTCATAACGACATCAAAGAAACACGTGTATTGCACGTGATACCAGGAACATGTATACGTCGCTGATTTATCCGACCTTAATTTAAGTGAAAAAAGCTTATCTGTGATATCGTGTGTAAGGTTTACATTTTGTAAGAAGGGTAGGACTTTAGTCCCCGAGGTTTGTCGTTACCCGTCTGATGGACTTTAGTCCCCGAGGTTTGTCGTTACCCTACTGATGGACTTTAGTCCCCGAGGTTTGTCCTTACCCTACTGATGGACTTTAGTCCCCGAGGTTTTTCGTTACCCTACTGATCATGGTGGACTTTAGTCCCCGAGGTTTGTCGTTACCCTACTGATGGACTTTAGTCCCCGAGGTTTGTCGTTACCCTACTGATCATAATGGACTTTAGTCCCCGAGGTTTGTCGTTACCCTACCAATGGACTTTAGTCCCCGAGGTTTGTCGTTACCCTACTGATGGACTTTAGTCCCCGAGGTTTGTCGTTACCCTACCAATGGACTTTAGTCCCCGAGGTTTGTCGTTACCCTACATATGGACTTTAGTCCCCGAGGTTTGTCGTTACCCTACCAATGGAATTTAGTCCCCGAGGTTTGTCGTTACCCTACATATGGACTTTAGTCCCCGAGGTTTGTCGTTACCCTACTGATGGACTTTAGTCCCCGAGGTTTGTCGTTACCCTACATATGGACTTTAGTCCCCGAGGTTTGTCGTTACCCTACCAATGGAATTTAGTCCCCGAGGTTTGTCGTTACCCTACTGATCATGGTGGACTTTAGTCCCCGAGGTTTGTCGTTACCCTACTGATGGACTTTAGTCCCCGAGGTTTGTCGTTACCCTACATATGGACTTTAGTCCCCGAGATTTGTCGTTACCCTACTGATGGACTTTAGTCCCCGAGGTTTGTCGTTACCCTACTGATCATGGTGGACTTTAGTCCCCGAGGTTTGTCGTTACCCTACATATGGACTTTAGTCCCCGAGGTTTGTCGTTACCCTACTGGTGGACTTTAGTCCCCGAGGTTTGTCGTTACCCTACTGGTGGACTTTAGTCCCCGAGATTTGTCGTTACCCTACTGATCATGGTGGACTTTAGTCCCCGAGGTTTGTCGTTACCCTACCAATGGACTTTAGTCCCCGAGGTTTGTCGTTACCCTACCAATGGACTTTAGTCCCCGAGATTTGTCGTTACCCTACTGATGGACTTTAGTCCCCGAGATTTGTCGTTACCCTACCAATGGAATTTAGTCCCCGAGGTTTGTCGTTACCCTACATATGGACTTTAGTCCCCGAGGTTTGTCGTTACCCTACTGATGGACTTTAGTCCCCGAGGTTTGTCGTTACCCTACTGGTGGACTTTAGTCCCCGAGGTTTGTCGTTACCCTACCAATGGACTTTAGTCCCCGATGTTTGTCGTTACCCTACTGATGGACTTTAGTCCCCGAGGTTTGTCGTTACCCTACCGATCATGGTGGACTTTAGTCCGCGAGGTTTGTCGTTACCCTACATATTGACTTTAGTTCCCAAAGTTTGTCGTTACCCTACTGGTGGACTTTAGTCCCCGAGATTTGTCGTTACCCTACTGATCATGGTGGACTTTAGTCCCCGAGGTTTGTCGTTACCCTACCAATGGACTTTAGTCCCCGAGGTTTGTCGTTACCCTACCAATGGACTTTAGTCCCCGAGATTTGTCGTTACCCTACTGATCATGGTGGACTTTAGTCGTCGAGGTTTGTCGTTACCCTACCAATGGACTTTAGTCCCCGAGGTTTGTCGTTACCCTACATATGGACTTTAGTCCCCGAGGTTTGTCGTTACCCTACTGATGGACTTTAGTCCCCGATATTTGTCGTTACCCTACCAATGGAATTTAGTCCCCGAGGTTTGTCGTTACCCTACATATGGACTTTAGTCCCCGAGGTTTGTCGTTACCCTACTGATGGACTTTAGTCCCCGAGGTTTGTCGTTACCCTACATATGGACTTTAGTCCCCGAGGTTTGTCGTTACCCTACCAATGGAATTTAGTCCCCGAGGTTTGTCGTTACCCTACCAATGGACTTTAGTCCCCGAGGTTTGTCGTTACCCTACTGGTGGACTTTAGTCCCCGAGGTTTGTCGTTACCCTACTGATCATGGTGGACTTTAGTCCCCGAGGTTTGTCGTTACCCTACCAATGGACTTTAGTCCCCGAGGTTTGTCGTTACCCTACTGATCATGGTGGACTTTAGTCCCCGAGGTTTGTCGTTACCCTACCAATGGACTTTAGTCCCCGAGGTTTGTCGTTACCCTTCTACACAGGTAGAACACGAGTACTAAAAGTTTTCCTATGGCTCACTCTAGGATAATAGTCTTGTCTATAATGATATTTACCGAGAAAATAAATCACCATATAATTCTTAATTTACGAACAAAAAATCATCCCAGCTGACTTATATCCAGTACCTATATTGGACCTTACCGTCGTTATTACTAACTAGACCCTATGTATCACTGAAAGCGTATTGTGATCGTAACCCCGCCAGTATCGATGATGATACACTTCATATTTGTACCTCTAAACCAGAAAGAGTCATGGTTTGATTAAAAAAGAACACGAATCTTAGTCATAGACGTTGTGTAGATTATTTTAATAGCCTATCGACTGTGCTGTTACGTGTTGGTTTGGCGTCGATATTTGTACACATATTCTTGACCGTCGATGTGAAGCAATATTCAATTCAGAATGTTCTTTTTAATTTCATCAAAAATGGGGCAACACTGAATACAATACAAACAAATAAAAATAGAGTGACCAACAGACAGCTAACTGACATGAGATTACATATACATGAACATATGGTATACATTTTTTAATTACATGTATGATACCCGATATATATACACGGTTTGTGACTTCACTAAATTTTGACAGTGCTTCAAAAATATCGTTACAAGACCCTGAACAGGAACTAATGCATGATGAAACGAATCCCCTTACGCCAAAACCGTCAGGTGGAAGAATTCGATGTGATACGCGTATAACACTGACGAGTACTTTGTAGTCGACTCCGATGGGTAGGATGTTGCGATTCGTTAGTGAGCTCGTCTCTGCAATTTAACGTGATTTAAGAAACTTTTCCTAATGGACCGATGAATCGGGACACTTGAATGCACTTGAATGTAAATAATCGAAATGTTGAGTTTTTTTTTAACTTTTAGGTTAAACTGTCAAATTCATGATAATTGGTCCTTTATACCAAATAATTTCAATTAATTTGTAATATTTGAAGATGTTGTCAATTGACTTATCCTGACCTTCACCCCAAAATATGCCATGGGCGTCTCTAAATCCCTGTATCGTCATTTCTAATTATAGCCAAAGGCACTGACCACTGGTCCCACAAACCGTGTGCTACATAATAACGACTGACATTCAGTGCTGCAGTTTGGTTATTTGACATAGGCAACGAATGAAGGACGTAAACCTAAAACGGGTTAATTAACAACTAATCTAAGGGAAGCAACTCGAATAGATTTGGATGACAATATCGTATAATACGCATAACATGTAAAACTTGTCTTTAAATAAAACGTACCTACTAACTCTTAAATATCCTTAATGACATCTTAAACAAGCTATTTATTTTTTATTATTTACAGTATATGGGATACAGGAATTCGGTAACCTACGTTGACAGTATATGAGATACAGGAATTCGGTAGAGAGAATACCTGACATGGTCATTTTCACTACGTTACATGGCGTAGTGAGAATGACCATCTAGATTTTAATTAGATTGGACATATACTATTATCACATATCATTAAATCCTTGCATTAAAGCAACAAAAACTGATATTCACTGTCAAACTGTCGAAAATACTTCGGTTGTGATATTTTTGCAATATAACATTACATTATAAAGCGGTTGGCCAACAATATTACGTATTGTACCGAAATCAGTTAATGAATAATGAGTGTGACAGTACTAGTCGTTTTAAAACATTTAAAACCTTCTTTGATAACCTATCTGATATCATTCTAAATGACGTCAGGGAACGTCGAATCTTTCGCAACTATCATATTCTATCATCCTCTTGACAACCTACTTACAGCAACGTAAGTCTACTATAATACGGTAATTTGACGAAATATAAATATCAGAGTTAAGTTTTAAAAAGTCTATTACCTATAGTATAATTATAGTGTAAGAGGTCGATTAATCTCAGACGAGGTTTGACAGTCTATTACCTACAGGTGTATAAGAGGTCGATTAATCTCAGACGAGGTTTGACAGTCTATTACCTACAGGTGTAAGAGTTCGATTCATCTCAGACGAGGTTTGGTGGTTTGTCAGTAGTAAGATCTTCCTTGGTTTAAAATGGTGATATCGTTATCAAACTAACCCAGAATAATATAGATATCTCCTTGTAAACTATCGTGTGTTTTTGTTGCCACGATTTCAAAACAGTCACGTAATGATTTTAAAAAAAATTCCGCGCCAAATTTAGAGGGGGATTCCCAACTAAATCGAGTGGTCAAGCTGGACATAGGGATTGACTGTGAACATTGGGACAGCACAGACACATAACTGGAAAGGAACAAAACGCGTACATTCAGTGAAAATTGCAACGTTTTTATCGTGATGTCCCTTTCAAATTGAATGAAAGCTGAATAAGTGGAGCATCTATTCAAATGACACATTTACAGTCTTATTATCACCAAAAATGATTCAAACTGATATAATTTTGTTATCCGTGCTGAAACTGCGCATTTATTAATTATAATGTAGTTCGTTAATTTATTTCACCAGTAGTTTTACATTATAACCACCAGCATTAAAACTATGCCGTTTATCTTTTTTAAAGATATTTCTTGTTTTCTGGTAATATCTGTCAATTATGGACGGGATCAACATTTAAGAATTTGTATGAATTCACATGCTAGGACACATTTGTTTACAAAATGATGGGATTGCATAATATTCATCCACGGGGGTAGTGACGTCATAATGATATTTGACATCGTCAACACAAAATCAAACCGCTATTTCTGAAATGTTCTGCCAATATTCAAAGATAATTGGAGAAAGACGGCCACATCCAGTTTCGATCGCTAAATTTGTTATAACGGCTTTTTATACCCCCCTCAAATTTGAAGGGTCGCCTGGTCCTTGTTTGTCCGGAGATAACCCCTACATTTCCGACCGACATCTTTGAAACCCAGTTTACCATATAATCATAACGTGGCCCATGTGGACTTTCCGTGTGTTCATGTGGCTAGCCCGGATGTCTGATCACATCACTGTGGCTAGGATATCTGACCCAAACCCCTGTGGACTGTCCGTTTGATCTGGAGAAGACCTTATGTCCGATCACTACCCCGTATCTTAGTGGCTAGCCAGGATATCTGACATCACTCATGTTGATTGACCGTATGTACGTCACTAGCTCAACTATCTGACCTTAACCCTGTGAACTGTCCGTTTGTTATAAAGTAGCCCTGGTGATATATACCCCCTTCCCCCGGTCTGTCTGTATCTTCATCACTAGCCCAGATGTCTGTTCCATTCCTGTGGACTGTCCGTATGTTTGTGAACAGCCCTAATATGTCACCCAATTCGTGTGGCCTGTCTCACAGGCGCTTGCATAGAAAATATCACTTTCGATTTTTTTTTTATGACAACGGTATGTGTAATGTGTAAGAGGGAAGGTTGGCAACTACGCCACGAGCGAAACGGCACCCCATCTCACTTCAATCGACTAAAAACACATTTATTCAAACAGACACGGCGCACATTATATGCGACCGTCATAAGAAAACATTCATCTTTAACCTACCGTGCCACTCAATACGAATTGTTACATCCAAAACACAATAATCCGTGAAAACATCGCCGAATTCCTTGCTCAGAACGCCATTTCTCAAACAGCTCCCTGAGCCTGTCCAGATTCTTCATTTACATACGGGGTTCAAAGGTCATGTGATTATATAATCGACTGTCATCAGGTGCACATTTTGGGGTCATCTCGGCATTCTTTATTTTACAGGTGCATCCACAGGACGTCGTTTGCGATATCACGGACTAATAAGATAGCATGTTTTAATGCCATGCAGTGATGAGATCGTCCTTTCCTTGTCTTCAACTGCATCAGTTCGGTAGTTGTTGAACTTCGTTTTCAATAAATAAGATTACATATAACGGTGCTCAATAACTTGTTCAAGACAGGACCAGGACATTATACGTATACCATGAACAAGCAGTATCAGTTGGAATTTTTCGAAGTTAAAATTTGGAGGGGGGTAATAGCTGATGGTTGTTTGATATTTTGATTTTATATTGTTCTTGCCATCTATTTAGGGCTATGCCAATCTTCAATTTAAAAAAAAAAAATGACCCCTACATGACTAGTTAAAATGTATATACCGTACACAATACCGATAAGAATAAGAGGTTGTTCTGGGTATTCTGGCGTTAGCCCTAAAATACTATAAAAGTCTGGCGTTGACACAAAATAACCACTACTTCCCCCTCAAGTATTCTCTTTTCTTTCTCATTTTAATTCAGTTTCATAATTCTGTAAGCACTTCAGCCAGCTTGATAATTAGTAAAGTAGCGTTTGATGTTCACACACTCAATTTATCAGGTAATTCATCAATAACTTAAATCTTATATATGCGAGCGATGTAAAGTGCAATAAATGGATCATGAGTATTACAAAGAATACATTTTACAATGCGTTAAACTCTTTTACATTGTCACTGGCGGATTTAAAGCCCCCCCCTAAAATTGTCAAAGTAAGGGTATCTTAAAAAACAAATTTCCGTATCAATCAACGAAATAATAATATAAAATAATTTAAAAACATCTCTCATATACTTGTTTTTATGAAACACACCAGGTATGAATCTATCGTGAAATACACTAGAATGCAGGATTTTGCATTTACCTGCTATTTTTTTCATGGGGAGTACCCGCGGACCCCGAAATCAAGTAAGAAAGTAATACTGATTCGAAAATTTGAATAAAAAGGGGTTTAAAACAAATTGACTGACGAACCTCAATATTTCGATACTCATGCAGTGATAGATGTACTCATAATATTTTGGATTGAACTCGAAGAACTTCTAGCAAACATTAAATCTAACATTGTGGGAAATGAAAATAAATTGATGATGGATCATAGATCGCAACGTACGAATCGTTTGGCAGGTCTGAAGTAGGATTTTCGTATTTGACAACGACATGATATTTGTAAAATGTGCAGAAATAAATGAACTGGTCTGAGGTAAGTAATGTTGGTACACATGTATACGTTCCGGTAACCTGATGACAGTCTTATTCGTGATTCACTTTTCTTTTTGTTCGTCCAGATTTCAATAAACTGACAAAAGTTAATCAATAAATAAGCATTTTGTTCTACCTTTGTGACAATTATTGCATTATATAGAAAACGATACGATAGTGACGTTATGTGTGAATCAATTTATGCCCCCTCCCCCCTTTCCACTTATCGAAAATCTTATTATCGAAAGATTGCAAAATTTGCTATTATCATTTAATCATTTCTTTTTTCCGAAATTTTGTTCCGAAATTGCGGTCCCCAGACCCCTCGCAAAAAAAAAAAAATCGGCTCCCGTCTATGGCGCACGCATTACCACTAAATTACTGTAGGTAAGGAGGAAACTCTCGAATAGTAGTTAAGGAGAAAACTCTCGACCAGTAGGTAAAGAGAAAACGCCCGACCTGTAGGTAAGGATAAATCTCTCGACCTGTAGGTAAGGAGAAATCTCAAACAGTAGGTTAGGAGAAAACTCTCGACCTGTAGGTAAGGAGAAAACTCTCGACCAGTAGATAAGGATAAATCTCTCGACCTGTAGGTAAGGAGAAATCTCAAACAGTAGGTTAGGAGAAAACTCTCGAATAGTAGTTAAGGAGAAAACTCTCGACCAGTAGGTAAAGAGAAAACGCCCGACCTGTAGGTAAGGATAAATCTCTCGACCTGTAGGTAAGGAGAAATCTCAAACAGTAGGTTAGGAGAAAACTCTCGACCTGTAGGTAAGGAGAAAACTCTCGACCAGTAGATAAGGATAAATCTCTCGACCTGTAGGTAAGGAGAAATCTCAAACAGTAGGTTAGGAGAAAACTCGAACAGTAGGTTAGGAGGAAACTTTCAACCAGTAGATAAAGTGAAAACTACCGACCTGTAGGTTAGGAGAACACCTTTCAACCTGTAGGTTAGGAGAAAACTCTCGACCTGTAGGTAAGGAGAAAACATTCAACCAGTAGGTTAAGAGAAAACTCTCGACCAGTAGGTTAGGAGAAATCTCTCGACCAGTAGGTTAGGAGAAATCTCTCGACCTGTAGGTAAGGAGACATCTCTCGACCTGTATGTAAGGAGAGAACTTTCAACCAGTAGGTTAAGAGAAAACTCTCTACCAGTAGGTTAGGAGAAAACTCTCGACCTGTAGGTAAGGAGAAAACATTCAACCAGTAGGTTAAGAGAAAACTCTCGACCAGTAGGTTAGGAGAAATCTCTCGACCTGTAGGTAAGGAGAAAACTCTCGACCTGTAGGTAAGGAGACATCTCTCGACCTGTATGTAAGGAGAGAACTTTCAACCAGTATGTAAGAGAAAACTCTCGACCAGTAGGTTAAGAGAAAACTCTCGACCAGTAGGTTAGGAGAAATCTTTCGACCAGTAGGTAAGGAGAAAACTCTCAACCAGTATGTAAGAGAAAACTCTCGACCAGTAGGTAAGGAG
>NW_022982507.1:0-18138 GCF_902652985.1 Pecten maximus
GAGGTCAAACCGATTCCGTAGTATTGTAACCACCGTCCGCGGTAGCGTGGTTAATTGTTCACCAATGGAATTTTGCCGAAATCATTAACGTTTTACTGTTGATCACATCCCACTGGAGGTGTCCAAAAAGATCCAACACTCCTAGCAGCTCTAGAAATGACGTCAGAACTGCACGTTGAGTGTCACCGTATTCCGTAGTATTGTAACCACGCGTCCGCGGTAGCGTGGTTAATTGTTCACCAATGGAAGTTTTGCCGAAATCATTACGTTTTACGGTTGATCACATCCCACTGGAGGTGTCCAAAAAAGATCCGACACTCCTAGCAGCTCTAGAAATGACGTCAGAACTGCACGTTGAGTGTCACCGTATTCCTAGTATTGTAACCACGCGTCCGCGGTAGCGTGGTTAATTGTTCACCAATGGAAGTTTTGCCGAAATCATTACGTTTTATTGTTGATCACATCCCACTGGAGGTGTCCAAAAAGATCCGACACTCCTAGCACTCTAGAAATGACGTCAGAACTGCACGTTGAGTGTCACCGTATTCCGTATTATTGTAACCACGCGTCCGCGGTAGCGTGGTTAATTGTTCACCAATGGAAGTTTTGCCGAAAATCATTACGTTTTACTACTGTTGATCACATCCCACTGGAGGTGGTCCAAAAGATCCTACACTCCTAGCAGCTCTAGAAATGTCGTCAGAACTGCACGTTGAGTGTCACCAGTATTCCGTAGTATTGTAACCACGCGTCCGCGGTAGCGTGGTTAATTGTTCACCATGGAAGTTTTGCCGAAATCATAACGTTTTACTGTTGATCACATCCCACTGGAGGGGTCCAAAAGGTCCGACACTCCTAGCAGCTCTATAAATGACGTCAGAACTGCACGTTGAGTGTCACCGTATTCCGTAGTATTGTAACCACGGCGTCCGCGGTGAGCTCGTGTTAATGTTCACCAGATGGAAGTTTTGCCGAAATCATTAACGTTATTTACTGTTGATCACATCCCACTGGAGGTGTCCAAAAAGATCCGACACTCCTAGCAGCTCTAGAAATGACGTCAGAACTGCACGTTGAGTGTCACCGTATTCCGTAGTATTGTAACCACGCGTCCGCGGTAGCGTGGTTAATTGTTCACCAATGGAAGTTTTGCCGAAATCATTACGTTTTACTGTTGATCACATCCCACTGGAGGTGTCCAAAAAGATCCGACACTCCTAGCAGCTCTAGAAATGACGTCAGAACTGCACGTTGAGTGTCACCGTATTCCGTAGTATTGTAACCACGCGTCCGCGGTAGCGTGGTTAATTGTTCACCAATGGAAGTTTTGCCGAAATCATTACGTTTTACTGTTGATCACATCCCACTGGAGGTGTCCAAAAAGATCCGACACTCCTAGCAGCTCTAGAAATGACGTCAGAACTGCACGTTGAGTGTCACCGTATTCCGTAGTATTGTAACCACGCGTCCGCGGTAGCGTGGTTAATTGTTCACCAATGGAAGTTTTGCCGAAATCATTACGTTTTACTGTTGATCACATCCCACTGGAGGTGTCCAAAAAGATCCGACACTCCTAGCAGCTCTAGAAATGACGTCAGAACTGCACGTTGAGTGTCACCGTATTCCGTAGTATTGTAACCACGCGTCCGCGGTAGCGTGGTTAATTGTTCACCAATGGAAGTTTTGCCGAAATCATTACGTTTTACTGTTGATCACATCCCACTGGAGGTGTCCAAAAAGATCCGACACTCCTAGCAGCTCTAGAAATGACGTCAGAACTGCACGTTGAGTGTCACCGTATTCCGTAGTATTGTAACCACGCGTCCGCGGTAGCGTGGTTAATTGTTCACCAATGGAAGTTTTGCCGAAATCATTACGTTTTACTGTTGATCACATCCCACTGGAGGTGTCCAAAAAGATCCGACACTCCTAGCAGCTCTAGAAATGACGTCAGAACTGCACGTTGAGTGTCACCGTATTCCGTAGTATTGTAACCACGCGTCCGCGGTAGCGTGGTTAATTGTTCACCAATGGAAGTTTTGCCGAAATCATTACGTTTTACTGTTGATCACATCCCACTGGAGGTGTCCAAAAAGATCCGACACTCCTAGCAGCTCTAGAAATGACGTCAGAACTGCACGTTGAGTGTCACCGTATTCCGTAGTATTGTAACCACGCGTCCGCGGTAGCGTGGTTAATTGTTCACCAATGGAAGTTTTGCCGAAATCATTACGTTTTACTGTTGATCACATCCCACTGGAGGTGTCCAAAAAGATCCGACACTCCTAGCAGCTCTAGAAATGACGTCAGAACTGCACGTTGAGTGTCACCGTATTCCGTAGTATTGTAACCACGCGTCCGCGGTAGCGTGGTTAATTGTTCACCAATGGAAGTTTTGCCGAAATCATTACGTTTTACTGTTGATCACATCCCACTGGAGGTGTCCAAAAAGATCCGACACTCCTAGCAGCTCTAGAAATGACGTCAGAACTGCACGTTGAGTGTCACCGTATTCCGTAGTATTGTAACCACGCGTCCGCGGTAGCGTGGTTAATTGTTCACCAATGGAAGTTTTGCCGAAATCATTACGTTTTACTGTTGATCACATCCCACTGGAGGTGTCCAAAAAGATCCGACACTCCTAGCAGCTCTAGAAATGACGTCAGAACTGCACGTTGAGTGTCACCGTATTCCGTAGTATTGTAACCACGCGTCCGCGGTAGCGTGGTTAATTGTTCACCAATGGAAGTTTTGCCGAAATCATTACGTTTTACTGTTGATCACATCCCACTGGAGGTGTCCAAAAAGATCCGACACTCCTAGCAGCTCTAGAAATGACGTCAGAACTGCACGTTGAGTGTCACCGTATTCCGTAGTATTGTAACCACGCGTCCGCGGTAGCGTGGTTAATTGTTCACCAATGGAAGTTTTGCCGAAATCATTACGTTTTACTGTTGATCACATCCCACTGGAGGTGTCCAAAAAGATCCGACACTCCTAGCTGCTCTAGAAATGACGTCAGAACTGCACGTTGAGTGTCACCGTATTCCGTAGTATTGTAACCACGCGTCCGCGGTAGCGTGGTTAATTGTTCACCAATGGAAGTTTTGCCGAAATCATTACGTTTTACTGTTGATCACATCCCACTGGAGGTGTCCAAAAAGATCCGACACTCCTAGCAGCTCTAGAAATGACGTCAGAACTGCACGTTGAGTGTCACCGTATTCCGTAGTATTGTAACCACGCGTCCGCGGTAGCGTGGTTAATTGTTCACCAATGGAAGTTTTGCCGAAATCATTACGTTTTACTGTTGATCACATCCCACTGGAGGTGTCCAAAAAGATCCGACACTCCTAGCAGCTCTAGAAATGACGTCAGAACTGCACGTTGAGTGTCACCGTATTCCGTAGTATTGTAACCACGCGTCCGCGGTAGCGTGGTTAATTGTTCACCAATGGAAGTTTTGCCGAAATCATTACGTTTTACTGTTGATCACATCCCACTGGAGGTGTCCAAAAAGATCCGACACTCCTAGCAGCTCTAGAAATGACGTCAGAACTGCACGTTGAGTGTCACCGTATTCCGTAGTATTGTAACCACGCGTCCGCGGTAGCGTGGTTAATTGTTCACCAATGGAAGTTTTGCCGAAATCATTACGTTTTACTGTTGATCACATCCCACTGGAGGTGTCCAAAAAGATCCGACACTCCTAGCAGCTCTAGAAATGACGTCAGAACTGCACGTTGAGTGTCACCGTATTCCGTAGTATTGTAACCACGCGTCCGCGGTAGCGTGGTTAATTGTTCACCAATGGAAGTTTTGCCGAAATCATTACGTTTTACTGTTGATCACATCCCACTGGAGGTGTCCAAAAAGATCCGACACTCCTAGCAGCTCTAGAAATGACGTCAGAACTGCACGTTGAGTGTCACCGTATTCCGTAGTATTGTAACCACGCGTCCGCGGTAGCGTGGTTAATTGTTCACCAATGGAAGTTTTGCCGAAATCATTACGTTTTACTGTTGATCACATCCCACTGGAGGTGTCCAAAAAGATCCGACACTCCTAGCAGCTCTAGAAATGACGTCAGAACTGCACGTTGAGTGTCACCGTATTCCGTAGTATTGTAACCACGCGTCCGCGGTAGCGTGGTTAATTGTTCACCAATGGAAGTTTTGCCGAAATCATTACGTTTTACTGTTGATCACATCCCACTGGAGGTGTCCAAAAAGATCCGACACTCCTAGCAGCTCTAGAAATGACGTCAGAACTGCACGTTGAGTGTCACCGTATTCCGTAGTATTGTAACCACGCGTCCGCGGTAGCGTGGTTAATTGTTCACCAATGGAAGTTTTGCCGAAATCATTACGTTTTACTGTTGATCACATCCCACTGGAGGTGTCCAAAAAGATCCGACACTCCTAGCAGCTCTAGAAATGACGTCAGAACTGCACGTTGAGTGTCACCGTATTCCGTAGTATTGTAACCACGCGTCCGCGGTAGCGTGGTTAATTGTTCACCAATGGAAGTTTTGCCGAAATCATTACGTTTTACTGTTGATCACATCCCACTGGAGGTGTCCAAAAAGATCCGACACTCCTAGCAGCTCTAGAAATGACGTCAGAACTGCACGTTGAGTGTCACCGTATTCCGTAGTATTGTAACCACGCGTCCGCGGTAGCGTGGTTAATTGTTCACCAATGGAAGTTTTGCCGAAATCATTACGTTTTACTGTTGATCACATCCCACTGGAGGTGTCCAAAAAGATCCGACACTCCTAGCAGCTCTAGAAATGACGTCAGAACTGCACGTTGAGTGTCACCGTATTCCGTAGTATTGTAACCACGCGTCCGCGGTAGCGTGGTTAATTGTTCACCAATGGAAGTTTTGCCGAAATCATTACGTTTTACTGTTGATCACATCCCACTGGAGGTGTCCAAAAAGATCCGACACTCCTAGCAGCTCTAGAAATGACGTCAGAACTGCACGTTGAGTGTCACCGTATTCCGTAGTATTGTAACCACGCGTCCGCGGTAGCGTGGTTAATTGTTCACCAATGGAAGTTTTGCCGAAATCATTACGTTTTACTGTTGATCACATCCCACTGGAGGTGTCCAAAAAGATCCGACACTCCTAGCAGCTCTAGAAATGACGTCAGAACTGCACGTTGAGTGTCACCGTATTCCGTAGTATTGTAACCACGCGTCCGCGGTAGCGTGGTTAATTGTTCACCAATGGAAGTTTTGCCGAAATCATTACGTTTTACTGTTGATCACATCCCACTGGAGGTGTCCAAAAAGATCCGACACTCCTAGCAGCTCTAGAAATGACGTCAGAACTGCACGTTGAGTGTCACCGTATTCCGTAGTATTGTAACCACGCGTCCGCGGTAGCGTGGTTAATTGTTCACCAATGGAAGTTTTGCCGAAATCATTACGTTTTACTGTTGATCACATCCCACTGGAGGTGTCCAAAAAGATCCGACACTCCTAGCAGCTCTAGAAATGACGTCAGAACTGCACGTTGAGTGTCACCGTATTCCGTAGTATTGTAACCACGCGTCCGCGGTAGCGTGGTTAATTGTTCACCAATGGAAGTTTTGCCGAAATCATTACGTTTTACTGTTGATCACATCCCACTGGAGGTGTCCAAAAAGATCCGACACTCCTAGCAGCTCTAGAAATGACGTCAGAACTGCACGTTGAGTGTCACCGTATTCCGTAGTATTGTAACCACGCGTCCGCGGTAGCGTGGTTAATTGTTCACCAATGGAAGTTTTGCCGAAATCATTACGTTTTACTGTTGATCACATCCCACTGGAGGTGTCCAAAAAGATCCGACACTCCTAGCAGCTCTAGAAATGACGTCAGAACTGCACGTTGAGTGTCACCGTATTCCGTAGTATTGTAACCACGCGTCCGCGGTAGCGTGGTTAATTGTTCACCAATGGAAGTTTTGCCGAAATCATTACGTTTTACTGTTGATCACATCCCACTGGAGGTGTCCAAAAAGATCCGACACTCCTAGCAGCTCTAGAAATGACGTCAGAACTGCACGTTGAGTGTCACCGTATTCCGTAGTATTGTAACCACGCGTCCGCGGTAGCGTGGTTAATTGTTCACCAATGGAAGTTTTGCCGAAATCATTACGTTTTACTGTTGATCACATCCCACTGGAGGTGCCCAAAAAGATCCGACACTCCTAGCAGCTCTAGAAATGACGTCAGAACTGCACGTTGAGTGTCACCGTATTCCGTAGTATTGTAACCACGCGTCCGCGGTAGCGTGGTTAATTGTTCACCAATGGAAGTTTTGCCGAAATCATTACGTTTTACTGTTGATCACATCCCACTGGAGGTGTCCAAAAAGATCCGACACTCCTAGCAGCTCTAGAAATGACGTCAGAACTGCACGTTGAGTGTCACCGTATTCCGTAGTATTGTAACCACGCGTCCGCGGTAGCGTGGTTAATTGTTCACCAATGGAAGTTTTGCCGAAATCATTACGTTTTACTGTTGATCACATCCCACTGGAGGTGTCCAAAAAGATCCGACACTCCTAGCAGCTCTAGAAATGACGTCAGAACTGCACGTTGAGTGTCACCGTATTCCGTAGTATTGTAACCACGCGTCCGCGGTAGCGTGGTTAATTGTTCACCAATGGAAGTTTTGCCGAAATCATTACGTTTTACTGTTGATCACATCCCACTGGAGGTGTCCAAAAAGATCCGACACTCCTAGCAGCTCTAGAAATGACGTCAGAACTGCACGTTGAGTGTCACCGTATTCCGTAGTATTGTAACCACGCGTCCGCGGTAGCGTGGTTAATTGTTCACCAATGGAAGTTTTGCCGAAATCATTACGTTTTACTGTTGATCACATCCCACTGGAGGTGCCCAAAAAGATCCGACACTCCTAGCAGCTCTAGAAATGACGTCAGAACTGCACGTTGAGTGTCACCGTATTCCGTAGTATTGTAACCACGCGTCCGCGGTAGCGTGGTTAATTGTTCACCAATGGAAGTTTTGCCGAAATCATTACGTTTTACTGTTGATCACATCCCACTGGAGGTGTCCAAAAAGATCCGACACTCCTAGCAGCTCTAGAAATGACGTCAGAACTGCACGTTGAGTGTCACCGTATTCCGTAGTATTGTAACCACGCGTCCGCGGTAGCGTGGTTAATTGTTCACCAATGGAAGTTTTGCCGAAATCATTACGTTTTACTGTTGATCACATCCCACTGGAGGTGTCCAAAAAGATCCGACACTCCTAGCAGCTCTAGAAATGACGTCAGAACTGCACGTTGAGTGTCACCGTATTCCGTAGTATTGTAACCACGCGTCCGCGGTAGCGTGGTTAATTGTTCACCAATGGAAGTTTTGCCGAAATCATTACGTTTTACTGTTGATCACATCCCACTGGAGGTGTCCAAAAAGATCCGACACTCCTAGCAGCTCTAGAAATGACGTCAGAACTGCACGTTGAGTGTCACCGTATTCCGTAGTATTGTAACCACGCGTCCGCGGTAGCGTGGTTAATTGTTCACCAATGGAAGTTTTGCCGAAATCATTACGTTTTACTGTTGATCACATCCCACTGGAGGTGTCCAAAAAGATCCGACACTCCTAGCAGCTCTAGAAATGACGTCAGAACTGCACGTTGAGTGTCACCGTATTCCGTAGTATTGTAACCACGCGTCCGCGGTAGCGTGGTTAATTGTTCACCAATGGAAGTTTTGCCGAAATCATTACGTTTTACTGTTGATCACATCCCACTGGAGGTGTCCAAAAAGATCCGACACTCCTAGCAGCTCTAGAAATGACGTCAGAACTGCACGTTGAGTGTCACCGTATTCCGTAGTATTGTAACCACGCGTCCGCGGTAGCGTGGTTAATTGTTCACCAATGGAAGTTTTGCCGAAATCATTACGTTTTACTGTTGATCACATCCCAATGGAGGTGTCCAAAAAGATCCGACACTCCTAGCAGCTCTAGAAATGACGTCAGAACTGCACGTTGAGTGTCACCGTATTCCGTAGTATTGTAACCACGCGTCCGCGGTAGCGTGGTTAATTGTTCACCAATGGAAGTTTTGCCGAAATCATTACGTTTTACTGTTGATCACATCCCACTGGAGGTGTCCAAAAAGATCCGACACTCCTAGCAGCTCTAGAAATGACGTCAGAACTGCACGTTGAGTGTCACCGTATTCCGTAGTATTGTAACCACGCGTCCGCGGTAGCGTGGTTAATTGTTCACCAATGGAAGTTTTGCCGAAATCATTACGTTTTACTGTTGATCACATCCCACTGGAGGTGTCCAAAAAGATCCGACACTCCTAGCAGCTCTAGAAATGACGTCAGAACTGCACGTTGAGTGTCACCGTATTCCGTAGTATTGTAACCACGCGTCCGCGGTAGCGTGGTTAATTGTTCACCAATGGAAGTTTTGCCGAAATCATTACGTTTTACTGTTGATCACATCCCACTGGAGGTGTCCAAAAAGATCCGACACTCCTAGCAGCTCTAGAAATGACGTCAGAACTGCACGTTGAGTGTCACCGTATTCCGTAGTATTGTAACCACGCGTCCGCGGTAGCGTGGTTAATTGTTCACCAATGGAAGTTTTGCCGAAATCATTACGTTTTACTGTTGATCACATCCCACTGGAGGTGTCCAAAAAGATCCGACACTCCTAGCAGCTCTAGAAATGACGTCAGAACTGCACGTTGAGTGTCACCGTATTCCGTAGTATTGTAACCACGCGTCCGCGGTAGCGTGGTTAATTGTTCACCAATGGAAGTTTTGCCGAAATCATTACGTTTTACTGTTGATCACATCCCAATGGAGGTGTCCAAAAAGATCCGACACTCCTAGCAGCTCTAGAAATGACGTCAGAACTGCACGTTGAGTGTCACCGTATTCCGTAGTATTGTAACCACGCGTCCGCGGTAGCGTGGTTAATTGTTCACCAATGGAAGTTTTGCCGAAATCATTACGTTTTACTGTTGATCACATCCCACTGGAGGTGTCCAAAAAGATCCGACACTCCTAGCAGCTCTAGAAATGACGTCAGAACTGCACGTTGAGTGTCACCGTATTCCGTAGTATTGTAACCACGCGTCCGCGGTAGCGTGGTTAATTGTTCACCAATGGAAGTTTTGCCGAAATCATTACGTTTTACTGTTGATCACATCCCACTGGAGGTGTCCAAAACGATCCGACACTCATAGCAGCTCTAGAAATGACGTCAGAACTGCACGTTGAGTGTCACCGTATTCCGTAGTATTGTAACCACGCGTCCGCGGTAGCGTGGTTAATTGTTCACCAATGGAAGTTTTGCCGAAATCATTACGTTTTACTGTTGATCACATCCCACTGGAGGTGTCCAAAAAGATCCGACACTCCTAGCAGCTCTAGAAATGACGTCAGAACTGCACGTTGAGTGTCACCGTATTCCGTAGTATTGTAACCACGCGTCCGCGGTAGCGTGGTTAATTGTTCACCAATGGAAGTTTTGCCGAAATCATTACGTTTTACTGTTGATCACATCCCACTGGAGGTGTCCAAAAAGATCCGACACTCCTAGCAGCTCTAGAAATGACGTCAGAACTGCACGTTGAGTGTCACCGTATTCCGTAGTATTGTAACCACGCGTCCGCGGTAGCGTGGTTAATTGTTCACCAATGGAAGTTTTGCCGAAATCATTACGTTTTACTGTTGATCACATCCCACTGGAGGTGTCCAAAAAGATCCGACACTCCTAGCAGCTCTAGAAATGACGTCAGAACTGCACGTTGAGTGTCACCGTATTCCGTAGTATTGTAACCACGCGTCCGCGGTAGCGTGGTTAATTGTTCACCAATGGAAGTTTTGCCGAAATCATTACGTTTTACTGTTGATCACATCCCACTGGAGGTGTCCAAAAAGATCCGACACTCCTAGCAGCTCTAGAAATGACGTCAGAACTGCACGTTGAGTGTCACCGTATTCCGTAGTATTGTAACCACGCGTCCGCGGTAGCGTGGTTAATTGTTCACCAATGGAAGTTTTGCCGAAATCATTACGTTTTACTGTTGATCACATCCCACTGGAGGTGTCCAAAAAGATCCGACACTCCTAGCAGCTCTAGAAATGCCGTCAGAACTGCACGTTGAGTGTCACCGTATTCCGTAGTATTGTAACCACGCGTCCGCGGTAGCGTGGTTAATTGTTCACCAATGGAAGTTTTGCCGAAATCATTACGTTTTACTGTTGATCACATCCCACTGGAGGTGTCCAAAAAGATCCGACACTCCTAGCAGCTCTAGAAATGACGTCAGAACTGCACGTTGAGTGTCACCGTATTCCGTAGTATTGTAACCACGCGTCCGCGGTAGCGTGGTTAATTGTTCACCAATGGAAGTTTTGCCGAAATCATTACGTTTTACTGTTGATCACATCCCACTGGAGGTGTCCAAAAGATCCGACACTCCTAGCAGCTCTAGAAATGACGTCAGAACTGCACGTTGAGTGTCACCGTATTCCGTAGTATTGTAACCACGCGTCCGCGGTAGCGTGGTTAATTGTTCACCAATGGAAGTTTTGCCGAAATCATTACGTTTTACTGTTGATCACATCCCACTGGAGGTGTCCAAAAAGATCCGACACTCCTAGCAGCTCTAGAAATGACGTCAGAACTGCACGTTGAGTGTCACCGTATTCCGTAGTATTGTAACCACGCGTCCGCGGTAGCGTGGTTAATTGTTCACCAATGGAAGTTTTGCCGAAATCATTACGTTTTACTGTTGATCACATCCCACTGGAGGTGTCCAAAAAGATCCGACACTCCTAGCAGCTCTAGAAATGACGTCAGAACTGCACGTTGAGTGTCACCGTATTCCGTAGTATTGTAACCACGCGTCCGCGGTAGCGTGGTTAATTGTTCACCAATGGAAGTTTTGCCGAAATCATTACGTTTTACTGTTGATCACATCCCACTGGAGGTGTCCAAAAAGATCCGACACTCCTAGCAGCTCTAGAAATGACGTCAGAACTGCACGTTGAGTGTCACCGTATTCCGTAGTATTGTAACCACGCGTCCGCGGTAGCGTGGTTAATTGTTCACCAATGGAAGTTTTGCCGAAATCATTACGTTTTACTGTTGATCACATCCCACTGGAGGTGTCCAAAAAGATCCGACACTCCTAGCAGCTCTAGAAATGACGTCAGAACTGCACGTTGAGTGTCACCGTATTCCGTAGTATTGTAACCACGCGTCCGCGGTAGCGTGGTTAATTGTTCACCAATGGAAGTTTTGCCGAAATCATTACGTTTTACTGTTGATCACATCCCACTGGAGGTGTCCAAAAAGATCCGACACTCCTAGCAGCTCTAGAAATGACGTCAGAACTGCACGTTGAGTGTCACCGTATTCCGTAGTATTGTAACCACGCGTCCGCGGTAGCGTGGTTAATTGTTCACCAATGGAAGTTTTGCCGAAATCATTACGTTTTACTGTTGATCACATCCCACTGGAGGTGTCCAAAAAGATCCGACACTCCTAGCAGCTCTAGAAATGACGTCAGAACTGCACGTTGAGTGTCACCGTATTCCGTAGTATTGTAACCACGCGTCCGCGGTAGCGTGGTTAATTGTTCACCAATGGAAGTTTTGCCGAAATCATTACGTTTTACTGTTGATCACATCCCACTGGAGGTGTCCAAAAAGATCCGACACTCCTAGCAGCTCTAGAAATGACGTCAGAACTGCACGTTGAGTGTCACCGTATTCCGTAGTATTGTAACCACGCGTCCGCGGTAGCGTGGTTAATTGTTCACCAATGGAAGTTTTGCCGAAATCATTACGTTTTACTGTTGATCACATCCCACTGGAGGTGTCCAAAAAGATCCGACACTCCTAGCAGCTCTAGAAATGACGTCAGAACTGCACGTTGAGTGTCACCGTATTCCGTAGTATTGTAACCACGCGTCCGCGGTAGCGTGGTTAATTGTTCACCAATGGAAGTTTTGCCGAAATCATTACGTTTTACTGTTGATCACATCCCACTGGAGGTGTCCAAAAAGATCCGACACTCCTAGCAGCTCTAGAAATGACGTCAGAACTGCACGTTGAGTGTCACCGTATTCCGTAGTATTGTAACCACGCGTCCGCGGTAGCGTGGTTAATTGTTCACCAATGGAAGTTTTGCCGAAATCATTACGTTTTACTGTTGATCACATCCCACTGGAGGTGTCCAAAAGATCCGACACTCCTAGCAGCTCTAGAAATGACGTCAGAACTGCACGTTGAGTGTCACCGTATTCCGTAGTATTGTAACCACGCGTCCGCGGTAGCGTGGTTAATTGTTCACCAATGGAAGTTTTGCCGAAATCATTACGTTTTACTGTTGATCACATCCCACTGGAGGTGTCCAAAAAGATCCGACACTCCTAGCAGCTCTAGAAATGACGTCAGAACTGCACGTTGAGTGTCACCGTATTCCGTAGTATTGTAACCACGCGTCCGCGGTAGCGTGGTTAATTGTTCACCAATGGAAGTTTTGCCGAAATCATTACGTTTTACTGTTGATCACATCCCACTGGAGGTGTCCAAAAAGATCCGACACTCCTAGCAGCTCTAGAAATGACGTCAGAACTGCACGTTGAGTGTCACCGTATTCCGTAGTATTGTAACCACGCGTCCGCGGTAGCGTGGTTAATTGTTCACCAATGGAAGTTTTGCCGAAATCATTACGTTTTACTGTTGATCACATCCCACTGGAGGTGTCCAAAAAGATCCGACACTCCTAGCAGCTCTAGAAATGACGTCAGAACTGCACGTTGAGTGTCACCGTATTCCGTAGTATTGTAACCACGCGTCCGCGGTAGCGTGGTTAATTGTTCACCAATGGAAGTTTTGCCGAAATCATTACGTTTTACTGTTGATCACATCCCACTGGAGGTGTCCAAAAAGATCCGACACTCCTAGCAGCTCTAGAAATGACGTCAGAACTGCACGTTGAGTGTCACCGTATTCCGTAGTATTGTAACCACGCGTCCGCGGTAGCGTGGTTAATTGTTCACCAATGGAAGTTTTGCCGAAATCATTACGTTTTACTGTTGATCACATCCCACTGGAGGTGTCCAAAAAGATCCGACACTCCTAGCAGCTCTAGAAATGACGTCAGAACTGCACGTTGAGCGTCACCGTATTCCGTAGTATTGTAACCACGCGTCCGCGGTAGCGTGGTTAATTGTTCACCAATGGAAGTTTTGCCGAAATCATTACGTTTTACTGTTGATCACATCCCACTGGAGGTGTCCAAAAAGATCCGACACTCCTAGCAGCTCTAGAAATGACGTCAGAACTGCACGTTGAGTGTCACCGTATTCCGTAGTATTGTAACCACGCGTCCGCGGTAGCGTGGTTAATTGTTCACCAATGGAAGTTTTGCCGAAATCATTACGTTTTACTGTTGATCACATCCCACTGGAGGTGTCCAAAAAGATCCGACACTCCTAGCAGCTCTAGAAATGACGTCAGAACTGCACGTTGAGTGTCACCGTATTCCGTAGTATTGTAACCACGCGTCCGCGGTAGCGTGGTTAATTGTTCACCAATGGAAGTTTTGCCGAAATCATTACGTTTTACTGTTGATCACATCCCACTGGAGGTGTCCAAAAAGATCCGACACTCCTAGCAGCTCTAGAAATGACGTCAGAACTGCACGTTGAGTGTCACCGTATTCCGTAGTATTGTAACCACGCGTCCGCGGTAGCGTGGTTAATTGTTCACCAATGGAAGTTTTGCCGAAATCATTACGTTTTACTGTTGATCACATCCCACTGGAGGTGTCCAAAAAGATCCGACACTCCTAGCAGCTCTAGAAATGACGTCAGAACTGCACGTTGAGTGTCACCGTATTCCGTAGTATTGTAACCACGCGTCCGCGGTAGCGTGGTTAATTGTTCACCAATGGAAGTTTTGCCGAAATCATTACGTTTTACTGTTGATCACATCCCACTGGAGGTGTCCAAAAAGATCCGACACTCCTAGCAGCTCTAGAAATGACGTCAGAACTGCACGTTGAGTGTCACCGTATTCCGTAGTATTGTAACCACGCGTCCGCGGTAGCGTGGTTAATTGTTCACCAATGGAAGTTTTGCCGAAATCATTACGTTTTACTGTTGATCACATCCCACTGGAGGTGTCCAAAAAGATCCGACACTCCTAGCAGCTCTAGAAATGACGTCAGAACTGCACGTTGAGTGTCACCGTATTCCGTAGTATTGTAACCACGCGTCCGCGGTAGCGTGGTTAATTGTTCACCAATGGAAGTTTTGCCGAAATCATTACGTTTTACTGTTGATCACATCCCACTGGAGGTGTCCAAAAAGATCCGACACTCCTAGCAGCTCTAGAAATGACGTCAGAACTGCACGTTGAGTGTCACCGTATTCCGTAGTATTGTAACCACGCGTCCGCGGTAGCGTGGTTAATTGTTCACCAATGGAAGTTTTGCCGAAATCATTACGTTTTACTGTTGATCACATCCCACTGGAGGTGTCCAAAAAGATCCGACACTCCTAGCAGCTCTAGAAATGACGTCAGAACTGCACGTTGAGTGTCACCGTATTCCGTAGTATTGTAACCACGCGTCCGCGGTAGCGTGGTTAATTGTTCACCAATGGAAGTTTTGCCGAAATCATTACGTTTTACTGTTGATCACATCCCACTGGAGGTGTCCAAAAAGATCCGACACTCCTAGCAGCTCTAGAAATGACGTCAGAACTGCACGTTGAGTGTCACCGTATTCCGTAGTATTGTAACCACGCGTCCGCGGTAGCGTGGTTAATTGTTCACCAATGGAAGTTTTGCCGAAATCATTACGTTTTACTGTTGATCACATCCCACTGGAGGTGTCCAAAAGATCCGACACTCCTAGCAGCTCTAGAAATGACGTCAGAACTGCACGTTGAGTGTCACCGTATTCCGTAGTATTGTAACCACGCGTCCGCGGTAGCGTGGTTAATTGTTCACCAATGGAAGTTTTGCCGAAATCATTACGTTTTACTGTTGATCACATCCCACTGGAGGTGTCCAAAAAGATCCGACACTCCTAGCAGCTCTAGAAATGACGTCAGAACTGCACGTTGAGTGTCACCGTATTCCGTAGTATTGTAACCACGCGTCCGCGGTAGCGTGGTTAATTGTTCACCAATGGAAGTTTTGCCGAAATCATTACGTTTTACTGTTGATCACATCCCACTGGAGGTGTCCAAAAAGATCCGACACTCCTAGCAGCTCTAGAAATGACGTCAGAACTGCACGTTGAGTGTCACCGTATTCCGTAGTATTGTAACCACGCGTCCGCGGTAGCGTGGTTAATTGTTCACCAATGGAAGTTTTGCCGAAATCATTACGTTTTACTGTTGATCACATCCCACTGGAGGTGTCCAAAAAGATCCGACACTCCTAGCAGCTCTAGAAATGACGTCAGAACTGCACGTTGAGTGTCACCGTATTCCGTAGTATTGTAACCACGCGTCCGCGGTAGCGTGGTTAATTGTTCACCAATGGAAGTTTTGCCGAAATCATTACGTTTTACTGTTGATCACATCCCACTGGAGGTGTCCAAAAAGATCCGACACTCCTAGCAGCTCTAGAAATGACGTCAGAACTGCACGTTGAGTGTCACCGTATTCCGTAGTATTGTAACCACGCGTCCGCGGTAGCGTGGTTAATTGTTCACCAATGGAAGTTTTGCCGAAATCATTACGTTTTACTGTTGATCACATCCCACTGGAGGTGTCCAAAAAGATCCGACACTCCTAGCAGCTCTAGAAATGACGTCAGAACTGCACGTTGAGTGTCACCGTATTCCGTAGTATTGTAACCACGCGTCCGCGGTAGCGTGGTTAATTGTTCACCAATGGAAGTTTTGCCGAAATCATTACGTTTTACTGTTGATCACATCCCACTGGAGGTGTCCAAAAAGATCCGACACTCCTAGCAGCTCTAGAAATGACGTCAGAACTGCACGTTGAGTGTCACCGTATTCCGTAGTATTGTAACCACGCGTCCGCGGTAGCGTGGTTAATTGTTCACCAATGGAAGTTTTGCCGAAATCATTACGTTTTACTGTTGATCACATCCCACTGGAGGTGTCCAAAAAGATCCGACACTCCTAGCAGCTCTAGAAATGACGTCAGAACTGCACGTTGAGTGTCACCGTATTCCGTAGTATTGTAACCACGCGTCCGCGGTAGCGTGGTTAATTGTTCACCAATGGAAGTTTTGCCGAAATCATTACGTTTTACTGTTGATCACATCCCACTGGAGGTGTCCAAAAAGATCCGACACTCCTAGCAGCTCTAGAAATGACGTCAGAACTGCACGTTGAGTGTCACCGTATTCCGTAGTATTGTAACCACGCGTCCGCGGTAGCGTGGTTAATTGTTCACCAATGGAAGTTTTGCCGAAATCATTACGTTTTACTGTTGATCACATCCCACTGGAGGTGTCCAAAAAGATCCGACACTCCTAGCAGCTCTAGAAATGACGTCAGAACTGCACGTTGAGTGTCACCGTATTCCGTAGTATTGTAACCACGCGTCCGCGGTAGCGTGGTTAATTGTTCACCAATGGAAGTTTTGCCGAAATCATTACGTTTTACTGTTGATCACATCCCACTGGAGGTGGCCAAAAAGATCCGACACTCCTAGCAGCTCTAGAAATGACGTCAGAACTGCACGTTGAGTGTCACCGTATTCCGTAGTATTGTAACCACGCGTCCGCGGTAGCGTGGTTAATTGTTCACCAATGGAAGTTTTGCCGAAATCATTACGTTTTACTGTTGATCACATCCCACTGGAGGTGTCCAAAAAGATCCGACACTCCTAGCAGCTCTAGAAATGACGTCAGAACTGCACGTTGAGTGTCACCGTATTCCGTAGTATTGTAACCACGCGTCCGCGGTAGCGTGGTTAATTGTTCACCAATGGAAGTTTTGCCGAAATCATTACGTTTTACTGTTGATCACATCCCACTGGAGGTGTCCAAAAAGATCCGACACTCCTAGCAGCTCTAGAAATGACGTCAGAACTGCACGTTGAGTGTCACCGTATTCCGTAGTATTGTAACCACGCGTCCGCGGTAGCGTGGTTAATTGTTCACCAATGGAAGTTTTGCCGAAATCATTACGTTTTACTGTTGATCACATCCCACTGGAGGTGTCCAAAAAGATCCGACACTCCTAGCAGCTCTAGAAATGACGTCAGAACTGCACGTTGAGTGTCACCGTATTCCGTAGTATTGTAACCACGCGTCCGCGGTAGCGTGGTTAATTGTTCACCAATGGAAGTTTTGCCGAAATCATTACGTTTTACTGTTGATCACATCCCACTGGAGGTGTCCAAAAAAGATCCGACACTCCTAGCAGCTCTAGAAATGACGTCAGAACTGCACGTTGAGTGTCACCGTATTCCGTAGTATTGTAACCACGCGTCCGCGGTAGCGTGGTTAATTGTTCACCAATGGAAGTTTTGCCGAAATCATTACGTTTTACTGTTGATCACATCCCACTGGAGGTGTCCAAAAAGATCCGACACTCCTAGCAGCTCTAGAAATGACGTCAGAACTGCACGTTGAGTGTCACCGTATTCCGTAGTATTGTAACCACGCGTCCGCGGTTAGCGTGGTTAATTGTTCACCAATGGAAGTTTTGCCGAAATCATTACGTTTTACTGTTGATCACATCCCACTGGAGGTGTCCAAAAAGATCCGACACTCCTAGCAGCTCTAGAAATGACGTCAGAACTGCACGTTGAGTGTCACCGTATTCCGTAGTATTGTAACCACGCGTCCGCGGTAGCGTGGTTAATTGTTCACCAATGGAAGTTTTGCCGAAATCATTACGTTTTACTGTTGATCACATCCCACTGGAGGTGTCCAAAAAGATCCGACACTCCTAGCAGCTCTAGAAATGACGTCAGAACTGCACGTTGAGTGTCACCGTATTCCGTAGTATTGTAACCACGCGTCCGCGGTAGCGTGGTTAATTGTTCACCAATGGAAGTTTTGCCGAAATCATTACGTTTTACTGTTGATCACATCCCACTGGAGGTGTCCAAAAAGATCCGACACTCCTAGTAGCTCTA
>NW_022982508.1:0-17397 GCF_902652985.1 Pecten maximus
TTAAAAAAAAAAATTTTTCCCCCAAAAAATTTGGACCAAAAAATTAAACCCCCCCTTTTTTTTTTTTTTTTTTTTTTTTTAAAAAAAAAAAGGGGGGCCCCCCCCCAACATGCCCCCCCCCCAAAAAGGGGGGGGGGCCCCCCCTTTCGAAAAGGGCCCAAAAATTTTTCGGGGGTTAATTTTAAAATTTTTTAAAAAAAAACCCAGTTTGGGGGCCCTTTTTTTTTTTAAAAAAAAAAACCCAAAATTTTTGGGGGGGGAAAAAAAAAAAAAAAAAAAAAAAAAAAAAAAAAAAAATTTTTTTTTTTTTTTTTTTTTTTTTTTTTTTTGGGGAAAATGTTTTTACGGAAACCGGTAAAATTTTTCTGTCAAAACAACATTAAAACATACAAAAGTTCATATTGCACATAATAACCATGCCATTATGGTCACAAGTGTCTATAACAGAAGAGAAAAAGAGTCGACATTTTAGCAATTAAAGTAAAATTTGGTCAAACATGCGCTCGCACTACCTGCTATATATACCTGTTACCATAACAGCATGGTTATTTTGTGCAATATGTCTGATTTACACGAGCTTTATTTGTTCTCCTGAAACTTGCGTTTTACGCTTGCTTTGACGAAATTAATAGGTAGTTAACAAATTAAATATCACAATCAAGCCATGGATAGCCATTACACATAACATCAATTGGTCAAGTCACTTCTGTTTAATTGCAACAGAATTGTGATTTTTAATCTTGATAAATATCACTTATTTTACTATTTCTATGAACCTTATATCCAGAACATAATGAGAAGGATGGTTGTGGACAAGGAAGTGATACAAAGGTGGATCCAGAAACACATTACATCTAAACGTCTGGAATTTAGTTAACAGTGACGGCCACTTCCTTCGGCTGTTATATAATATGTCTGTTTAAACCTGGGGAGGGACAGCCGTTTAGGTGAAGCTCTTTTATCGTCAATGTTATTATTGCTGATGTATCCAATATGATTAGCAGTACAATCCAACTGTCCGATCGAATCTTCCCCCAGGGAACTGTCTTGTGTGTTGAACATGAAACCTTCTGCTGGATTCGGCAGCAATATACCGTTATACTTTGACCCGGCATGTACATTTTCTATTGTTTCGTTCTTTTCACGGTAATTAACTCGCCAGATATAAATGGACTCCATAACAGCCAATCCACTCATAGCGAGCTGTACACATAGGTAAATCGACAGATACGAAATTGTGGTCGATATTTGCGGCATCATATCATTAAACACGGTCAAAAACACCGTAAATGACAGAAGGACCGATATACACATGGTCATCTTCTCTCCCGAGTTGGCAGGGAGAAGGAACACTAGAGTATTCAGGAAGGAGAGAAGGATAACCGGAAGAAGCGTGTTGATGACAGGATACAAACAAAGTCGACGAAAATGGATCTCGTATATAACATAGGAAATCCTGAAGTTGCTATTGTATTCTGGCTGTGTTATCCTGTCTATAATCTCCCATTCCCCATTTTCCTCATATCCTAAATCACTAAGACTATCCCCGGTGTCCACGATCCGTTGCACCCACACAGGCGTCTGCCAAGAGCCTAGACGAATCTGACATTTCTGTGTATCGAAAGGAAACCGCCTGATATCGATACGACAGATCACACTGTATTGTCGCCCAGGAAACCACACAACTCGTCCATCTTCTAGAAGCACAATATGCTCACCATCACTGATGTGTAGAGGATCGTCAATGGAGTTAAATAGAGCTACATCCGGGTACCAAATCGTACTTTTTGGAAGCTGTACACTCTTCACTCCATCTTTTAATATTAGAAACTCGTCGATCCATGACAGCTCTATCCAACCAATAAATGTCATCGTCTGTAGTCGTTCGTCAATTTCCCTCAATGACGTAAAATGTAATGTTAGATTGATATCAACAGGTTCCGAGAGATTCAATCGTGGTTTGACAACAGGGGAATACCCTTCAAATAAGTTAGCAACAATTTGCTGCCCTGTTTTCACGCGAATATCAGCACAAATTGTATAGATGTTCTGAGTTAACATTAAGATAATTAAAATATATACCATATTTGTACTGAAATATTGTATTGTACTATTTACTAAATTACTTCGATTCCTTAAAATATCACGGATAATTATCCACACGACACAGCAACAGGTTCAGTACGTGTTTCTAATAACCAACACTTGCCTTTTTCCACACCTTTGCCTGACGAGGTCGATCTCTGCTTGACAATACCATACAGCATTAAAACCAAATGCTAATGGGTTCCCGTTTCGAAAGTGTTTTAATGATGAGTCCATGTCGTATCCAAAGAAACATTGACGCAAACACACGTACAACCAATCCTGGCAGAGGTTCAATTTCGGTCAAATCAATAGATACACCTAATGCAGCCTCTGAGCCAATTAAGACATATGCCCATGGATCTTTGTATTGTGTACAATTCAATATCAATGTAAGGTTGCCTTAATGTATTGGCAAATAATACCGGTGGTGTTCTGATTTCACATTATATAACATGTCACTTTACTTCCAAATCAATGGAGTTTGTATCCATTACTTACACTGGAGTTTTGTATTGCACACGTAGCGAATAATCAAACGCATCAAGGGAGAAATCCGAGTGCATCCTCGTTTGGCTCAAGCAAACCTTTCTGAGCAAAAAAGCGTTACAACATCAAACGAACGAGTTATTCAAAATGTAAATATACATCGGTACCATCTAGTTACATTCAAAATAAAAAAATTGCTTCAAAAATCGTGTAATGCTGACCAATAATTTAGATACTTCAACATATAGTTTATGCTTAAAGATTAAAAAAAAAGAATTTTGAGACTTAACTATGCTGTTGTAATGCATTGTCAACAATATAATATTGGTTTTACTTTAAAGCAGCATTCCGTCGTTGAAATGAGTTTTAATATGCTATAAAAACAAAAGTTAACGGGAATCTAGTGTTTTTCTCAACTAGCAAAAGTTATAAACTTTAGCGTAATACAACACTAAAACCCCCTGGATAACCAAAAGTTATAAACTTTACCGTAATACAACACTAAAACCCCCTGGATAACCAAAAGTTATAAACTTTACCGTAATACAACACTAAACCCCCTGGATAACCAAAAGTTATAAACTTTAGCGTAATACAACACTAAAACCCCCTGGATAACCAAAAGTTATAAACTTTACCGTAATACAACACTAAAACCCCCTGGATAACCAAAAGTTATAAACTTTACCGTAATACAACACTAAAACCCCCTGGATAACCAAAAGTTATAAACTTTACCGTAATACAACACTAAAACCCCCTGGATAACCAAAAGTTCTTTAAAATGAAAGTTTTTGAAAATGTAACTTCGACCCGAAGTGCGAAATTACTCGCCGCCAACGACAGTTAATACGACCATGTACAGACAGGTTCACGAACAGAAAGGAAATGGCTTACACGGCTCCCCTAGTTAGCGATTAGCGAATGGGTCAATCGGCCATAAAATTAGGACATGACAAGATAGCGAAAGATGGAAGAGAGCGAAGGAGGCCGTATCAGTCGAGTGGAACGATGCATTTCTTCTGAAAAGTTTTACGGGATAAATTGATAGTCGACGCAACAGATGGACAGGCTCGTAATGAAGTTCCGCTCCAAGGTACACTTGTTACCATGCTGACAAATCAGACACTATAACAAAGTATTACCACATCGTACCACAATAAATGATTTAACAAGTAAAGTTATAATTGTCTTATCTTGATCCCTTTCCGTCTTTTATATTCATGTACACATCAGTTTGTAAACACGCGCACTTATTGACGCCCTTTGGTGCTTATATTTAATACAGATAATGCTTGTGTTTTTTGATGTTCTAAACTCATTTACTAGCTATGCATGTTACCTTAATATAAGTAAAACGGGCTATAATTGTGGTTATAATCGCAACAAAAGCGGCACACTTATATCAGGCGCTACGCTATGTCATGTGACTTTTATCGAAATGTTGTTATTTTTAGAGAACTGTTGGTGTCACGTCATATCTTAACGAAACGAAGGAGGCGTGGCTGAATATTCCAGTTCGAATGCAGAGTGACATATTTTGCGGATTTTCTGTACAAATATGATATCTATTCCATCACAGTTAATTATAAATGAGTGAAAACTACTTTTATTCATAAATGTTATAAATTAATATTGAACACACATCTGGTGTTCGACGAATCTCGCGAATTCCTTTAAACAAAAAATCATTCCTTAGGATAGTAAACGATGTCTATAAATAAATATATATATATGATTTATAACACGAGTCTTAGTATGACCGGTAAGACCTATCAAAACTTTTACAAACGTTGATAGGTCAACCCATGTCGCTTTAAAGCCTTACATACAAAATTATTGTTTTGCACATTATAGTATTTTCTTGTTTTAATGTGTAGATTAAGGTGGATCTGTGGTGTTTTGGGTAATTGTTGGATTCCTACCCAGCGATAACACAACAATGTGTCGCCTGCACAACAAGTTAGGATTTGAATTTTAAGACAAGCAAGCACTTCCTATAAGAAAGCAATGCATCATGTTTAAGTTTGATTTGCCCAAGGGATCTCAAGCAATCTAATTAAAATCTAGATGGTCATTCTCACTACGTTACATGAACATCTAACAACATCCCATAAGTGGTCACGTTCTGATGACCTCGGAGATGTGTGTATTTCACTTTCAGGGCGAATTGGCATTTTGTCGATGTCATCGAAGCAAAATATCAATCTCTACCAGAGTGCATTGCGGTTCCCTTCATTACACCTCTGTAAACGGCTCACGAACTTCCACTCTGTTGACCCCGAGGTCATAACTCCGAAGAAAGAAACTGTTGTAGGTTGCTTCGTTTGCCATAGATCGGCTTTGACAATTACTTTTTCACTTTCGGGGAGGAAATGTTCTGCAATATTTTCAAAATTGGCATCGGTTATTTCGGACGAGGCGGTGTACAATTGTATTTCACAAGCCTCTATATGCAGAAGCTGTTATACGCGCCTTGAAAAGACGCTGGAATTCATGACCGAGGTGAAGGAAGGGGCAGAACGGTATACCAGGGGAAACATATCATCAAAACGTGTGGCATTATCCCCGATCACCCCGAAATCTATTACCAGGTCTGACAACGTGAGCGTGACAACAAATCGGTCCAGGTAAGATGTAAACAGTAGTGGTGTAGGCTAGCTGATGTGACGTTAGTAGCTATATATATAGTACTCTATAAATTCAAGTATCTCCTGGTCAGCAAGTTGAGAACATACCTGGAAATCCCACGCCTCCTCTAAAAACAGGATAAAAATCCTCTGAACTCTGGCACATTGTGGACAGGCAAGTAATAACTGGACAAATTGGTAATACATGCTAATATTTATGATAAAACCACATTTTCAAACAAAAATATTAAATTTATTTTTTTTTCACACAAAGTTTTTGTTAAAAAAGAATGGTGAAGACATTAATGGATCGTTCAAATAAAACGTTATGTATACATAGTAAATGTAAGATACAGGTAACTCAATGTAGAGTGCCCATACTATATGGGAAATCCAGGTTCAAGTCCTGGTCTGTATTTAAAATGTTTACATAAATTCAATCTAACATTGAAGGTTAATGATATAATTGACTAATTCACCTTCGATTTTATGCTGTACTTATATTTATATTACAAATAGAAAATTCAAGAAACTGCAGTTCACACTAACAGATGACTCTGAGTCTGCTTCTCCTGTTACTGAACCTGGGTATGTATATGTAAACATAAAGTATATAATTGTGACAAGAATCTTGCTGCAAATTTGAAATGGACAGAAATACATGCATGTATTATAAGCTTACTTTGTATGGTAATTTAGATGCATAGTTTATTCATATTCCATTGAAACCTTCATTCAATACAAATTATTTATTGTTGTCACCTATAAAGTTATGATATGAAATATTTTCCTTCACTTATATTGCAGAATATTTCAAAGTCTGGAACACTATATACCTGACAAAGCACAGGGTCCTGTTACTGCCAGTACTGCCAATGAACATGGGTATGAAAATAAGTATATTATTCTGCTGTAATTGCTATATATTGGATAATATTTACATTATTGTATTACTAAATGTATAGCTGTATTTGTAAGGGTTGACCTTCTATTGCATGTCTTAACACATTGAGCCCTAATATTAGATAAATATAAATTAAAATTGGTTGACATAATAAACGAATAACAGTTAATGTGCATGTGTGTATATAACCATGTCCATGTGTTTACTTGATTAGTTATGCTGCCTGTTCATCACGGGCACCTTTAGAAGACACAGCCTTGACCAGGGATATTCTGTCCAGTGCCAAAAAAAGGTTTGAGAATCTGTGCTGTCCACAATCGGATCCGGTTTTTGGAAAACTGAGAAATCAGGCCTCCTCACTAACATCAAGGACAACTATGCTTTCCTCTGTGTTATACAAATACAGGAATGTAGTGGACTTGCACAACAATGCAAATAGATTATTGTGTTTGATAGTAGAAGAAATGAAAAACAGGTATTTATTGATTATGAGTGTATGTAAATGCTAATTAAGTATATATCAACTAAAACCCTCTATGTGAGATCAGATCAATAAAGATATGAGGAAATTTGATGTATGATGATAACAAAAGTATTAAAAATATTAAGTATAACAATGTGATAATTAATTTGTTTTAAGATGGACAGATTTGCACTAGAACCATTCATTGATGAAAATATAACATGCATAACTTATATTAAAGGGTGCCCCATCTCTTCGATGCCATGCTATGTGTCACAATTCCTGACAATGGTACAGTAGATAAAGACACAATTCCCTGTCTTGCTGCTGCATATTCAATTATGCTGAAGCACAAATATAACAATCTTAGTGCTTTTCATCGCCTCTCAACAGCAATTACTATCAAGGGTGGTATTAATGAAAGGGTAATTGAACATGTTGCATTTATAAGCATATGTTTGTTTGTTATTTGATAAGTTCTGGGACATGGCTACATATCTAGCTCACCAAAGGACCAGTGAGTTCATCTGATGGCGCAGCATATGTCGGAGAGAATTTTAGTCACTAATAATACAATATGTTCATAAAAATGTCAGTTATAATCCTTCTTTTCTCTCTCCAATATTTTCATTGAACAAACAAGTCCAAAAGCACATGTAGCCTTGTCCATAGAACCATGGAAGTGCTTATATACCCATAAGTTTTCATGAAATGTTCAAAAAAGCATTTGTATTAAATTTAGAAAAACTAAATCATTTGAAATACTACATGCAAACAATCTTGCACACAATCGCATATAGGTCCCACACATAAATGAAGGAAATGGCTACAGATATAGTTCTGAAATGAATACACAGTAAACTCATCAAAACATTCCTGTTTTTTTTTTTTTAGTTTATATATATCATAAAATCATTCAAACAAGTTATTGGCCCTATAATGTTTTTTTTTTTAGAAATGTTCTAGGCCAAAGTCCTGATGTTGTATTGTGACCTGTCTCGTATTAACTATATATTTGAACAACTTCTTCAGAATAACCAACTTTATTCTTGATCATAAAGTGAAACTATATTACAGTACATTGTTTTGTAGAATGTAGTTACTCATATTATTTGTTCTTTATTATTGTTTCAAGTGTTGCTGTTTGATTGCAGTTTTACTTTGTTACTGGAGGAGAATGCAAATGGTATGTGCATGAAATATAATTATACATGTATGTACTTTTAACATGTATACATAATATATATTACATATTCCTTAAATTGGTTGTCACGAATAATGGCATGTGGCATGATGTCGACATATTATGTGGATAAATATCACTGAATGGGCTATAAAATATTCATGATAGTCTGAAAAAGTTTTTAAGGTAATGTTTTTCATGTATTTTTCTTTTTAACACATGAATGTGACATTGCTTATAATTATACTGTAAATTACATCAAAACATATGTACATTTTCAGTGTTAAGTTACAAACAACTAATTATCAGGACTGTTAAGTAATACGTTTACATGTTACACTTATATCAATACTCATTCTGTAAAATTTTAAATGTAGGGTCAAACAAGACTGAATCAAATGGGACTGGTATTATCACATGAACGCAGACTGAAATTTCAAGACAGTGTAAATGAGTCATCAAATAAATAAGTTGTGGACCATCTTAAGAAGAATCCGTTGATCAAGATCACAGGTAAATAACCAGATTTAAGAATGGTTAATTGAGATCACGTTTATTGAAATATTTCAAATAAATGGTTGTTGAGTCTGTAATGTGGAGCAGATCCCTTGAAGTGTATCCTCAATAAAATACCATGTCATTAACAAATGTCACCACTGTCCTATTATATAATAACTTTATGGATATGGAAGCTTTATGAGAGTTTATATAGAGATATATTAAAATTCAGGTGACGGTTAAGGCCCATGGGCCGCTTGTTACTTTTTTCTTTATTGTAGGTGACAACTTAGATATATATGTGAGGACATCACACATCAATACAGAAAGGAAGAACCAAGATCTGCATCTGTTCACTTCCAACATCATCTTCAGTCGTCTTGCAAGAATAGATATGGACAACCAGGCTCCAGTTACTGATGTCAACAATATTGTTGCTGAAGATGTTCTACTATCTGATGACCAGAAGGAACAGCTGTTGGAAGCATATGGGATTTTGGTTGGCCGGATTATGTCTCGCCTTCCAGGGTTAGAGTTCATCAAGCCCCACCTTCCATCCCATATTCCTCATCAGAATGCTAAAAAGATGTCAGAAAAGTCTACAGTACTGCCATTGCCTATACAGTTCAAGAATGAAGCAAAACATGAAGACTGCCTCGGAATAATGGACAGCTATGAAAACACTTGTCAAGTTATACACAGATGCTTTTGGTATGTGAATTTTAAGTGAAAGAAGTAATGCAGCAAAGAAAAATTACATATGGAAAAAATATGGTTATGAATTAAATACATCCATTGCATCCTTAATACTTGCCACGATAAGTATTTAAATTTTGATAAGACAAGTAATATGTACATTGACAAAAGCTTTACAATCACATCACATGTACAGACATGTCACTATTATGCTGGACACTTTTGTAATATCTATATTTACGCTGCAGCCCCACTTGAAGGTTACGAGTCTGTAACTTCCAAATCTTTATTATGACATCATTATTATAGTGACGTCATAATTGTCATGTCGGAAATAACAATAGATGGCTGTTGAAAAGGCTGTTCCGTCTTTGACGATAATAATTTGTTCATTCATCGTATGAGCAAAATTCCTGGATACAGTCTTAAAAATCATTTTCAAATGTAAATATAAGCATTGAACTGCTTTCATTTGGAAGTTATGGGCTGATGAATGCCAACTAGACAAAGACAAATTCAACATAAAGCACATAGCTTGGCTTCATGTTGAATTTGAATAGTTTAGGTACAGTAGTGTATTGTGGCAACACCAGTACATAGTAGTATGTGCCTCATTTCTCAAACAATTTCATATTTCCATCAAAGCAGCTACTTTTCTTCTTACAGGAGGTACTGATGTTCTGAGAGAAGTGAGAGTTCCTGTTGGAGGAGACCAACTTACCAGAGTTCGCCTGCAAGAAGCAAAAAACCTGCGAACACTTTCGGTTCACCCGGAAAGGAGATATGATGACCTTCATCCAATTGTCTGTGAAATGTGGCACAGCAAACAAGATTTCTTAGAGGTAAATTCTATCGAAATGAAAGATAACAAAACTGTGGGTGTAAATTATAACACAACATTATAATCTTTTAATGTCTGATCAATCATATGTATTATTTAAGGTCAATTGCAGCTTCATATACAAACAATCTGCCCTATGTAATGTCATTGTACTTTTTTATGAATTTTTGGCAAATATTGCTATTAAGTTTTAATAGTGTTAAACACATGACATTATCTCACATATTAATACAAAACTATCTGCAAACACACTCTTTGGCCAAGATAGCTACAAACATGACATTTATGACTAATCAATAAACTAGATAATATTCTCATATAAACCCTTGCAAAGTAACACAATTTCCTCCAATTTTACAGAAATGTTACAAGGCATTGTACAAAGCAGAAAACTCGCCTGGAACTCTAAATCACTTCAAAACTATATTACACCGCTCCGATGTAAATGGGAAAGTGAAAGGGAGATTTGAACCACACCACAACCTCCTAGTTGCTGTTGGAGAAGGCCTCATAACAGAACAGATATTGGAATTTTTCCATATGGAAGATAGACATTGTGACCCACAACATACCCTTTTGGGTGACTTTGCAAGGCAAAAACTTCCAGAAAAGGAGAACATCATAAAAAAACTCTTCAGGGAATTCCTGTATCATTATGGGTATGGAAATGTAGGGGATTGTGAAAGTGCATCTTCTGTTAAGCATTACAAGGTTTCCGGTGTCACTGCTGATGGAAAATTTTTATTACAGGAGGTGAAGGATTCAGAGGATGAGCTGCGGAACTACAGCCAGAATTTATGCCACTGGGCCTTACACTTGATGGAACTGGATGACACTGCTAAAGAAGGTGATGTTACAAGAGTGTTGCTAAACTGTAGATACTCGGTACCTTTCTTTTACTCACATTCCCCAATGAGCAAGTATATGGTTGAAAACATTGATTACATAATCAAAACTGAATACCTGCTCTCACCTCTTCAACGTTGTAGAGTGCTAGAAGGTTCATTTGTGAATATACATGGAGGGATTGGACAAAATGTTGAGAGCGATCTGGTGCAAGAACACTCTGTATGTAACCGGAAAAGTTTGATCAAAACCCTTTGTGCCAACAAGAGTGAGACAGCGATCCGTCGTGTAACTTAGGCTGCAGATATGATTACAGATCTTTGCGAGCAATTTGATAACAGCGTTGGAATAAAATCTAAATCTAGTAGGCATTCAAAGTTTGTGTCTCCTAAAGATTTGGAAACCATTGAAAAAACTCTCAGAAAACTTCGGCCATTCAAAAACACTCCAGGGAGAAAGTGTCCAGGATTTAGTAACATCAAAGCATCACCTCTTCTCCCAGAAAAAGTACCCTTAATGAAAGCAAAGATAAACACAACTATCAAATGACTAACAAGAGGACTAACTGTTCCAGTAGATGAGGAGAATCATCATCTGGAATTTGATGAAGAATTTCTTCCTGTGGTATAAGAAAAAATGTTTCATTTTTGACAAGTAAATTGCTTCTAAATCTGTGTATCACAACACGCAGTGTAAGCAATAACAATGCATTGCCATCTTATGTGTTAAAATGAATGCAGACAGGAGAAATGTATGGGATGAATGGATTATGAAATACATGAATCATAGATGATTGCCAACCTTGGCAGTAGTCCATATTTGTAGGAATGTTGTGTAGTGTCATGAGTACAGTGCAGGCCGTAGGAATGAACACAAAGTCACCATGTGCCGGCGTTTGATTTTCTATTCAAGGGGTCAATCACCGCGACTGATCACCCTAAATCCCTATCAGGGATCATGAACACGGCGTCATCGCGATCCCCGGTGGTAATCAAAATCCGCGGTGATCGTTTCTCCGCGAAACATCAAAGCAATTTGTCCGCCGCGAATCCTGATGATGCAGCCCCGGAGGGCCACGATTACATTCAGCCTTCGGTTTTACCTGTGGTGGTGTGGCTCTCAGTTGACCATTATCGACCCTTATCGTTGTACGTGTACCGATTTTTTACCGCTAGCAGTCGAGACGATTGGTAGATTTTGTGACTTACATGCAAGTGTCCTATCCCTAATGTAAGACTCGAATTCGAAGTGATACGGTTCTCCGTGACGATCATGGGTATAACTAAATAAAAAAAACATCTGGATACCGTATAGTGAGTCTACGAAATTCCCTTAACGTCTCAATTGCTGCTGTTGATAAATGATGTGGTTTAAATGATCTGCAATTCAATACTTGTATATAGGCCTATGCATTTAATCACTACTGATTTAGCTGACCTGTTTATAGATGGCGCTTTGTGCATGACCTCAGATGCCATGACCTCGGAGAGGCCACATAAGGGGCTCGTTATTTAGTGAAAGATCTCGGACTTATTTTTACGTGATCTAGCAAAGTCCTTAATTGCATAATTTAGTCATCACATATATCTGAAGTATATAGCTAGTAAGATGTTTGTTTGAGAAATTGATCCATATACGTGTACGACCTGTGACGGATGAGAAGACGATAAACATTGATAAGATCATTACTTGTCCTCGCGGGGACATAATGTATGTTTTTTGTTTCGTAATTGTTTGAAGAAAACCAAATTTTATCCTGAATACTATAGCTTATAATTATTTCGTCTGACTTTTTGTAGCGGGTTTCATACATAGACTGTACAATTATTTAAACATTTCGTAGTTTAAATACACGACTTAAAGACGTTGTGTGTTTTCTTACTATCATTATTTATGTTGATATATATGCTACTTGCAGTTTACAGGGACGATTCCGGCGTGGCTAATAGCATAGACATACACTTGGGCGCATTCAAATTACCTGTAGATATAGAAATCCATGCTCATATTTTCCAAACTATATATATAGTAGTTTATCAACTTCATTATTTCATTAACAGCCAAATTGTCACAGCAAAATCATTATGCGAGGTCTCTTTTTTTCCGATTACATGCATGATTGGAATCTATGTGTGTATACTATAAATGTTGTGTATATTGTTAAATGGAAATTGTCAAATAAATATTGTTTGAAATACATAGACTAAAGAATGATGTGTATGTATAGTCCGATGTGCCCTCTTTATTGTGAGAAAACAATACATTGGTGTATGTAATAAAGAAATTTATAAAATACTTTTTAACATATTTCAATTAATTATAAGCATAACATGGGAATCTTTCCCGTCCCTTTTATTTTGGAAGCAAAACAAAATAACGTACTAACAATACAGACGTCACCATTACGATCAAGACCTAACGTCCAAACAATGTGAACTATTTCGTCCTTTCTCTATCTACAGACCAGTCTATTTTACGTCCAACGAAGCCTGATGATACATTTGTAGATCATGTAATTTGAAATTTTCCATTGAACTGGTAGGTCACAAAGGAGTTCCAGAAGAAAATATTTACCTTCTGTGAAGAGAATGTCGGAGAAGAGTATATAATAGATATATTATATCATTATCGTGGTTTTGTTTTACCGCAATCATTGAAAATTCGCTAGGAAATCATATATTCCAAATCGTTACCGTTTAAAACCAAATGAAATCAAACTGAATGATCTATTAAACGGTCATACTTATAAATGAGTTATAAATGGTGTATCATTATTTTCTAGAAAAAAATCTCTATATCGCGTAATATAATCATAATTGAAGTTAGTGAAAGCGATATAGATTAATTCTCTATACACAGAACAATTACATGCCGTGTAATTACCGTTATAGAAATGTTTTCACCAACTGTTAACACCTGTCAATCACATATCTTAATTACAATAGAGAGTATACCTGTTTCGCAATGACCCCATCGGACCCCTATGGTTTTTTTTACCTGAGGGGAGTATATGTTGTTATCCAGAAGGATTTTAGGCTGTAGTTGGTCCATGTCTACTACCTGTATCTCACATCTTACCGTAGGATTTTTTTTTTTTGAAATAAATAAATGAAATTACACGTTTTAAATCGCAACAATTAGTGTTCGTGTATTATCTCAATAATTAATAACAAATACACGGGATAACAGCTACCGTAATTATTTAAGTAAATATAAACTAAATATTGTGAAATTATACCCTTATGTTTTAGGCGACACTCTCATAAATCCTAGCGTAAGACTTTTTTTACAGAGAATTAATTAGACAATAGATTGCTGGGATACCTGCATCGAATGGGGTGGACAGTTTACCTGATGACACACCATAATCAGGCACAGTCTACTATAGCTCCGCCCACATACTCTCAGATTTGTTGCCACAGGTGTGATTGACATGTCTAGATGATTTTTACAAAGGACATCGTCGAAGTTTTAATCGTTTGCTGATGTCACTGCACGTTCATGAAATTAATGTAAAGGCTATAAACAGACATATAGATTCGCTTGTTACCGTACATTGATTGATATATTTAATCAGAAGACAGTTACCTGTACAATAGCAAACTCGTAGAGACTCGGCAAAAATCAGACACCGCAGATCGTCAGTACCGACCGCAGTGCAATTTAATTAGGGTGCATGTGATTATTTATTTATTACCATATTTCGTTCAATTAACGCATTAAAATCAGACACATTGTTGACTTGAACATTACAATAAGCAGACATCTGTCTCCGGCCGTATCTTCATCTGTGTACCATTGTCGTGGTCATTTATTTGCTACATAAAATACTGTGTTATCGAACATAAACATAATATGTCGTTACTAAAACCAAAGACATATATATATCTCTGCTAAAACATATATATCATGTGGCATAAAACTTAGTTGTTGCTAGCCACATCGTCATTCACAATATAAAAGTGGTACGCATTCAGATATTTTCATTTATATTTATAACGTACCCTCATGTGAGCCCACAGGCGCTTGCATAGAAAATATTACTTTCAATTTTTTTTTTGATATGACAGTGGTGGGGTGTTCTCTGAACGCCAACATTTTTTTAAACAATAGGTAGGTGTTGTTTCAGGAAACAATGGGAGGGTAATTATATACTGCTTCATATAAGCTGTGTATTTTTACCTGTACACTCACCTGAGATTTACCTGTGTTACACACAGCATACAGCAGAATTGTATTTACTTTTTTCCCATTTTCTTAGAGCAAACATGCATGCATTCAACAAATATGTTATCTATGTAATAACAGAATTTGTTCATAATTGTACTTATATATGACACTTAACAGTTCCATCATAGCACTAAATAGCAGTATCAGCACTAAGAAATATATAGATACATTGATTAATATTGTACACATAAACATCTTATCAGTACTAATTTCGGAAATACATATATTAATACGATAAATGGAAAATGCATGTTCATATTCAAATAGAAATGATTAAATGTCTATCATAAAAAAGCCTTACATAGAAAAAGTTAACATATCTGAAATAAAAACTTACGTCACAAAATTCAAAAAACTGTGCATAAAGAAAGTTGAAAATGAATGGACACGCATGTACCTCTCAACAATGGCAATATAGGAAGTTTGAGGGAGATATGATGGAGCACCTACGGAAAACCAATCCACGTTATTTTTACAAAATAACAAGAAAAAAGAATGTAAGAACAAACCCCATTCATCAACTTTTGAAGATTTTTATAATCACTTGAATGGCTTAGCAACTAACCCTGACCCGTCTGATAATGACCAGCAGCATACTTTTTTTACATGTTGATATGGACTATAGATCTATATTTTTTGGAGCTTGACCATGATCTATCTCAAATGAAATTAACAGTTCTATCACAGCATTGAGAGTCTCAATATTACAACGAAGCCAGTGACATTTTAATTCAAGCCTTGCTTACTATTTTTTACAATGTATTGGACTCTGGTGGAAATGGAGGCCTTTTACGAAATGCATGTTTTTGACGGAAAGAAACTAGAAGTTATGGAACAGTTTACTCAATTGTTCTTTCCTCCCAATTGTGTATACCCAGCATTATAATGTAATTAAGTACTGGTTCAAGCTATTAAGTACTAAGACCCGCATTGAGATATTAAAACATATTATTGACAATGCCAATGTTTACATTATTAGAGAATATTCCTCAAAATGTTATCTGTATAGACGTTTAGTAGATGATATAAATTACTACAACATGATTAATATAAATATACACCTAAACATAACTAGAATTGCTTTGAGTATATTATACTCTGAAGTTTGAAACTCGTTGATATAAGTGAACGTCTGTGTAGAGTTTGCAACTCTGGTGACATCGAAGATGAATATTACTCTTTATAATTTGTCAAATTTTCAAGTCCTGTAGTGAGAGGTAGAACTTATATATATATATATCTGCATATATTATCATCAATAGAACAAAACTCCCCAAAGTAGTGAAATTATATATAAATATATATACATGTAGTCTCAATTAATTCAAATTATCTATATGCCTTGATGATAATTAATGTGGCAACGAGAGAATAAAACTATTCTATTTATCTAAATATATATATTTTCAAAATAAGTATAAATGATTTTCTAAGACTTTAATAAGATAAAATCAAATCATCATTTTGAACATAAAGATAATTTCCATGCAGAAAATATTGTATTATCGTTTTAAATTAGAAAATTAAGTTATCAAATAAAATAAATATTTTGATGTACATGTAAATACATGATGTTTAATTATAAATCCTTAATTTCACCTACAGGTAGTATCAACAGGTAACATTTACAGGTGAATGACCTGTTGGCATTGAGACTACTTTTAGGAAAAAGACTATAATCGCTATCAAAACAAACTGCCCTACAGGTAAATTCAAAATGTTGGCGTTCAGAGATACACCCACAGTGGTATGTGTAATCTGTTAGCGCCTGTGGTAGGACTGTGATCTAAAGTTTTCTGACTGCAGTTCAAAGGAACCTTGCAACTTACCTGTGATAAACGGTGACGAGTACACAACTAAATTCACACATGTTCCTATTAATTTGATAGTTGTGTACTTGTCTGTAGCTAATTTCAGGTATCAAACGTCATTTTTTCAGCGGTATTATCAAGCAGGGAAAGTAACCATTTAGGAACACAAAATGTCAAACTTTTCAGGAAAATCAAAACCGAGAATAATATGCATAGAAAGAAAAAAATATTGGGAGAAAGATCCTATGGTCGGTTAATTTATGTACATGTCTGTGATATTTAAATAAGACACACTAAAAAAATACCGAAGACGAGTTTAAAGTTCTTTATTCGAGGTAAGGACAAAAGCCCCCCAATTGAATTGAATTGAATATTCTTGTATTTTGTACCATCATGTGACTATGCTATTATTCATTGTTTTGTTAATTTTACGGGAGAAGTCGTTTATAAGTTGGTAAAATTTGCTGACTTATCCCTTTGTCATTTCTGTATATCAATAAAATATGTTTTAACTTAAACTACAACACGTGTACAGTGGACCCGCGATAATCCGGACGCCGATAGTCCGGACAACTCACAGTCCGGACGGAAATGCACGGGAACGGATTTCCGTAACGTTATTTGTACTCACCAGTCCGGAAATTTGGATTCTGATTCCGGAAGCACATTTCGGGAACGGAGCGTACTTTTCATTAGTAAATTTCCCTCATAATCCGGGCAT
>NW_022982509.1:0-17492 GCF_902652985.1 Pecten maximus
GCTTAGTAAATGATGAAATCACAATATAACCAAGGACTTAGTAAATGATGAATCACAATATAACCAAAGACTTAGTAATGATGAAATCACAATATAACCAAAGACTTAGTAATATGAAATCAAATAATCAAGAGGATCGTGCTTGATTTACTTTCTTATTAATTACTGATGTGATTATCTTGAGACATGATGGTAAATCTACATTAATTTTCACTGTTAACTTGTGTGGATTTTAATGTCCTCCTGATTGGTTAACAATTGACTAAGCATATGTGACAGTATCAGATCATGTGGGGAATCGGAATGTATTTTTTTTTTCGGCTTTTGTTCATATAAGATACATAAGAACCAGGATATTTGCATCACCATCTATAGTAACGCGTTAGACTAGGATCTGAATGACTTCTCAAGGTCTAGGATCTGAATGACTTCTCAAGGTCTAGCAAGACCATGCCCATGCTCATGCATTCACATTAAAAATCATTATTTTGCAATTTCGTTCAATAAACTTTAAGTTAGAGTTTTCTGGCCTCCAACATCATGAAATTATGACAATAAAGATGATATTTATTCTTATTTTTTTGTTAAATCCTTTGGAATATATGTTACAGTGAATAATTTTCACAGCAAGTTGGGAGATGATGTATTAATGTTTACTACTTTCAGGAATTATATAGAAAGTATTTACAACATAGGTATTCCAAACAAGCATTTACAAACATTAAGTATTCACATTATGTAGTGATTATAATATAAGGTATTCACAAACATTTAGTATTGACAACATTGGGTATTCAAAACATATAGTATTTACAAACATTGTGTATTCACAAAAATGGGAGAGAGAGTTACCTATTTTGAGACATGTGACACTGAATATTTACAAATCCGAGTACTTTGTAAATATTTCTCTAACAGGAAAAAAATCTCTAAATGTTTATGTAAGGAACTTTTTTACTGATTTGGAAGTTGTTTTTTTGTAAACATGCAGTGACTAGCCATGAAAGCTGGTAAAGTGTTGAAAATAAATAATCGGTGATTAAAAAAAATTGTACAGAAATATACGATGGCCGATATCGGACGGCAAAACAGTGTTACTAGTAGTACGTTTTTGTCAACGAAAAATGTACGTACATATTGTGTGTCAAAAATATCTAGTGCTAGCAGTAGATAAATTTGTACACAAAAATAAACGTACAAATCCTGTGCCAAAAATCTGTTACTAATAATATATTTCTACACAAAATGTGTACGTACATATTTTATGTAAAAGTTTATCTACTACAGTGTACTTCTAAATATCAATTAACGTTCTTTCCTATCTTGATTGATCGCCTTGTGGTGTATGTTGACTGCATCCGATAGAAAATACGAGTAATAATTAACTTTGTCGCATTCGCACGAGGAAACCAGATATAGTTCGGTTTCGAGTGATACCATTCTTCCATTACGTCGTCCGCTGACTGGATATTCTGTTTTTACTTAACGTCATACTTTAAGCCAAATGCTTTAATGTTAACATTTCAAGATCTTAACAGTTTTCAGACTTAGTATATATCTAATTATCGCGAATTAAAAACTGGAAGAAAATATGTATTTATAAAATAAATGGGTTATTCCCAAAAATAATAACTGGGTCCGACAACCAAGTTTCTAAGCGAAATAGTCCTATAATGCAACGAGCGTGTTATCAGTCTATACAAAATGGTGGAACGCCGAATGTTTAAGCCTGTCAAATACAGACCGATTCTGCCAAAACACAGACCGATACCGCCAAAATACAGACCGATTCTGCCAAAAAGAACGTCAAGGGACTGTAATCGCAAAACCCGAGTATTTCCTATGAATAGGACATGATTCAATGGAACTTAGCGGGAGAGGTTTTAGTTATTTGGGAGTATGTGGCTTTAAAATCAAGCAGATCTTTGGCTCTGGCTTTTATTACCTTATCAGGCAAAATCAGTAATACGACCGCAGGTAATCAATCAAGAATAAAAGGAATGTTAATTGATATTTAGAAGTAGTAGATAAATTTGTACACAAAATATGTACGTACATATTTTTGTGTTCAAAATGTGTTACTAGTAACAGGTTTTTTGACACAGGATTTGTACGTACACTTTTTGTGTACAATTTATCTACTACTATAGCAGTAGATATTTTTGACACACAATATGTACGTACATTTTTCGTTGACAAAAACGTACTACTAGTAACACACTGTTTTGCCCGTCCGATATCGGCCATCGTTAGAAATATGGTAGCTGGATTGTTTGTCTTGGTGATCTCTTGAGGTGTTGGCAGTCAAGTATGCTGTTAAAAGCCTATAGATTCAGAATTTGATGAAGAAAATAAACCTCAAGATGTTATTTGAAAATTCACTTTAATAGATAGTTATTTAAAGGAGATCTGAAGTATTTGATGTTGAAGTGAGATTTAAGAAAATCTTTCATGAAAAAGTCTCAGTTGACATATTGCAATCGCCTTTAGATGTGCGTCTACTTCATAAACAATTTACATTTCAACTTCTACACATTATCAACAAGCCCAGGGACCTGATATTGGGTCTGCAGCATGCTGGGATAAAGGGTTACCAAGTTTGTTCAAATGGATGACCTTGACCTTCATTCAAGGTCACAGGGGTCAATATGCTAAAATCTTTAAACAACTTCTTCTTGATAACCATGCGGAGAGAGATCTGATATTTGGTTTGTAGCATCTACAAGGTCCAGGGGTCAAATATGCTAAAATATGTCAAACTCTTGTCAGTAAGAAACATGCTCCACATCAAATTAAACTGTTTATGGTGTAGGTTTATGACATTATTTCTTTGTTGGGGGCCAATATGTCAATCAGGGATATTGGTGGAGTGTTTTGTACTCAGATTTCCTGTCTTATCATATACAGAGTTGTGGCCCTTTGGTGAAATTGTCTCACTGTCATCTCCATTGTCAATTTATTTAATATGACTTACTTTTTTAATGCTTGAGTGTTGTAAACTGACAATGCACTCCACTAGTTACAGAGTTATGTTCCTTTGTCCATATGTGATATTAACAAGAATTATCTTTAAAAAAGATAAACGGCATAGTTTTAATGCTGGTGGTTATAATGTAAAACTGCTGTAAAATAAATTAAGGAACTAATGTGTTTCAGCACAGATAATAAAATTATATCGGGTTGAATCATTTTTGTGATAATAAGACTGCATTTGAATCAGGAATATAATTTTATTAATGTGTCATTTGAAAAGATAATTCCAATTATTCAGCTTGCATTCAATCTTAACGTTGTTTCATTTTTTAACTGGATATCTGCATTTTGCATTTACCGCTAACTTGACCAATCACATACTTCATCTTGACCAGTAACGCCATCTGTCGCGTCATATCCGGGGCCAAAAGAGTATTATACGGCTATGCCGAAAATGTCAAGTACGTCAAAATCCCTACTAGTTCAATAGTCCTGAATGACTGAATTGGTTTGGATGAAATTTGGTCTGGAGCATTATCGGACAAATGGGATCCCACGAGGAATTTGATTCCCCTGAGGCAAAAGAGGGAGCCGAATAGGGGAAATATAGCAAAAAAGAATAAAAAAAATAAAAATCTGTTTAAAGAATGATAGGATTTGCTCCCCATTTGGTTTGAACCATGTTGGAGAGACAGCACAAAAGTCTAATTCAAATGTAACTTAAATGAGAGTATCTGCCATGCTTACTGAAAGATTTAGCCTCTTACTGATGATCAATTTTACCCAATGCAATGAATTGTAGAATGATCCTTGATCTATGATAATTTTGAAGAAGATATATCAGAGTTGAATATTTCATGCCATTAACAATCTTAAAATTTAAAAAACAACAACAAGACTACCTTAACCTATCGCACTCATTGAAACAGGATACAACTGACAGATGGATTGACTTCCTGTTTATCAGAGTTATCTCCCTGTATAGATTTAGGAACATATTGATATATCTTGCCGTGAGAGCTAGAAGAGGACTATTAGACTCTTTCTAAGAGTACTGTAGTACCTAGCTGTCAGGCACTAATCTACCTTGTTTATCTAGGCCCATTTTCTTCCTACATTGAAAAACATTCATTTGAACATGATCCTGAACCCATTGGCCATTTATTTGCAAAGACCAGTTGAAGGTTTTAAACAGTTTTTATATGCTTAGCATTTTGTTGGAGGTGCAGACTTATCACTGGGCAGGCTATTTATTTAGAAAGTATTTTTAGATGTGGAAATTGATTTTGTTTAGACGTTATTTGTAAAATGAAGGTGGGTTTACAGTATTAAGTGAACTCTATTGGAGGCTATTTCTTGATCAGATCTTGTTACGATGCTTTTATGCTAGAGAGTGTCTTCAAACAGTTCCATCAAGAACATATCAAATGCTTAGATGCCATTCTTTATTCAAAGACACATTTTTCAAATGGACAATTTATAGACTGGGCTAAAATTGCTCATGGTAATTATGATGTCAAAAATTGTAGTTTAAAGGGCAACTGTTCATGAAATTGATGTTACTTATTACAGATCAGACTGTTATGGTAATAGGAAAGAGAGTAGGGGAGCTTCCACCAGGGATGGAACCCACGATCCATGGCTTACAGGTCCCGCTGTTCTACTGACCTGGCGAAAGGGGAATTCCACTATAATGAATAACTTTCTTTTTAAGCTTTCATGCTATGTCATAGCATTGATGGCAAATTCATTATTCTATTCAACATTAAAACTGCAGAAAAAATTGCAATCAAGAGGTATCATAATTTAAAACTTTAGAAGGAACTGCAAAAAAAGACCACACTTTTAAAATAAACATTTGAAGGATGAATATCGGCCCCACCCCTGCCACATTTTGAAGGGATATTCCACACAAAATTTTAAATTTTATGATTGTTTTGTACCTTGTAATAGCTCTTTCTAATGACTTTAAAAACTATTGTCAGCATCCAACATATTTCCTGTGGTTAGATTTAATGGACCAGCGAAATTGGGGTGAATAAACCCCCAATTTGGGATGAAATATTCCAGCATTGGTGTGGTTCCCCTGAAAATCATGAAAACCCACCCCCGATTGGTGTGAATACCCAGGCATTGGCGGGAATACCCCCAAATTGGTGTGAATGTCCCTGAATTGGTGTGAATAATCCCTAATTAGTGTGAATACCCTGATTGATGTGAATACCCAGGCATTGGTGTGAATACCCCCCAAATTGGTGTGAATGTCCCTGAATTGGTGTGAAAAATCCCTAATTTGTGTGAATACCCCTGATTGGTGTGAATACCAGGCATTGGTGTGAATACCCCGATTTGGTGTGAATACCCCCAAAATTTGGGGTGAATACCCTCAAAAGGCCTTTAACCCCCCTAAAAATAATTGCATTCTGATGGAATCATGGCCAGATGAAGGTTTGTAAATTGATCTAGCTTTTATCTTTGTAGAATTTCTACAAAAGAAAATATTGTGTGTGTGGGTTTATATGGTAAATTAAGTGTCTGAAGCATCCTTTGGAAAAAGAACCAATTTTGTATAAATGATGACCAAACTTTTGAAACGTTCATTTGGCGGTAGAAACCTCCCCCGTCTTACAGCACTAGATACACCTCCTCTGTCTTACAGCACTAGAAACACCCCCCCTGTCTTACAGCACTAGTTACCCTCCCCCGTCTTACAGCACCAAAATACACCTCCCCTGTTTTATAGCACAAGATACACCTCCCCGTCTTACAGCACTAGATACACCTCCCCTGTCTCCCAGCACTAGATAAAACCTCCCCCCGTCTCACAAGCACTAGATACACCTCCCCTGCTTACGCACTAGATACAACTTCCCTGTTTTACAGCACTAATAACCTCCCCTGTCTCACAGCACTAGATACAACCCCCTGTCTTACAGCACTAGATACACCTCCCCTGTCTTACAGCACTAGATAAAACCTCCCCTGTCCAAAGCACTAGATACACCCCCCCCCCCCTGTCTTACACACTAATACACATTCCCTGTCTTAGAGCACTAGATACCTTCCCTGTCCCTTTCAGCACTAGATTACACCTCCCTGTCTACCCGCACTAGATACAACCTCCCCTGTCTTACAGCACTAGATACACATTCCCTGTCTTACAGCACTAGATACACCTTCCCATCTTACAGCACTAGAAACACCTCCCCTGTCTTTTCAGCACAAGATACACCTCCCCTTTTCTTACAACCTAGATACACCTCCCCTGTCTTAAAAGCACAAGATACCCTCCCCTGTCTTACAGCACTAGTTACACCTCCCCGTCTTACTGCACAAGATAACCCTCCCTGTCTTACAGCACTAGTTAACACCTCCCCTGTTTACAGCACTAATACACCCCCCCCGTCTTAAAAGCACTAGATACACCTCCCCTGTCTTACAAAACACTAGATACACCTCCCCTGTTTTACAGCCTTTGATAAAACCCTCCCCTTTTACAAACACTAGAACACCTCCCCTGTCTTACAGCACTAGATCACCCCCTGTCTTAAAAGCACTAGATACAAAATTCCCCGTCTTAAGCACTAGTTACAACTCCCCTGTCCCTTTCAGCACTAGATAAAACATTCCCTGTCTTACAGCACTAGATACCTCCCCTGTCTTACAGCACTAGAACACCCCCCCTGTCTTACAGCACTAGATACACCTCCCCTGTCTTACAGCACTAGATACACCTCCCCTGTCTCACAGCACTAATACACATCCCCTGTCTTACAGCACTAGATACACCTCCCCCGTCTTACAACACTAGATACACCCCCCTGTTTTTACAATACTAGATACACCCTCCCCGTCTTACAGCACTAGATACCCTCCCCTTCTTACAAGCACTAGATGCACCTCCCCTGTCTTACAGCACTAGATACACCCCCCCTGTCTTACGCACTAGATACACCTCCCCGGGCTTACGCACTAATACACCTCCCTGTTTTACAGCACTAGATACACCTCCCCTGTTTTACAGCACTAGATACCACCCCCCCCTGTCTTACAAACACTAGATAAAACACCCCCCCCGTCTTACAGCACTAGATACACATTCCCTGTCTTACAGCACTAGTTACACCTCCCCTGTCTTACAGCACTAGATACACATTCCCTGTCTTACAGCACTAGATACAACCTCCCCTGTCTTACAGCACTAATACACCTCCCCTGTCTTACAGCACTAGATACAAACCCCCCCTGTCTTACAGCACTAGATACAAAACCCCCCCTGTCTCACGCACTAGATACACCTCCCCTGTCTTACAGCACTAGATACAAACCCCCCCTGTCTTACACACTAGATAACCTCCCCTTTTTTTACAGCACTAGATACACCTCCCCTGTCCTTACAGCACTAGATACACCTCCCCTGTCTTACAGCACTAATGCACCTCCCCTGTCTTACAGCACTAGATACACCCCCCTGTCTTACACACTAGATACACCTCCCCTGTCTTACAGCACTAGATACACCTCCCCTGTCTTACAACACTAGATACACCACCCCCCCCCCCACCCCTGTCTTTCAGCACTAGATTTCACCTCCCCTGTCTTACAGCACTAGATACACCTCCCCTGTCTCATCACTAAATACATCTCCTCTGTCTTTACTGACCTTAAAACAGATTTCATTTTAAGGATAATCTTATTTTCCCTGTTTGGCACAAAATTGGCCGTTGGAAACAAAGAACAAATTTGCATATGAGTTATCTACCCTTGGTGTTTTTAAAAAGCTAATGAAATTATTTCACATGGACACCTTCGGGGCGATATGTCGGTAATTAATCGCTCAGTAATTGGCGAAATTTTTGTAAATTAGATGTGTGCACTTGAAGTATTGCAAGAGTCTTTGTTCTGCAATCAGCATTTAACATCAATTTCAAAAATAAATTGAACTTTTGAATCCGATAAGTTCAAGGCCACTGTTGAAATTCAGAAGTTGATACACATATCAGTAATGTGAAATGTTAATACATTAAGTGTTAAGTGTTACTAATTTGATATCTATATAAAGGTGTAATACCCAACATGTTTACTAATTTGATATCTACAGTAAAACCTCGTTATAATGCCACCTGTTAAAAAAAAACCGCCAAACTCGCTTATCGCCATGAATTTATTCAGAACGGATTTCCTTCCATGCTAATGCAACCCGTTTTTAAACCGCCAACTCGTCTACCGCCATCCGCCATCATATTTCCAAACAAACAGTTAAATTAACATTATCTTGACCTCGTTATATCGCCAAATTTAGTCCAGAATGACGTGTGTGTTTAGATGATATTGTGACGTGACTGACAGTAGGCTAATTAGCTGTACGCCTTGAACACGTGTATGTACACACATGAAATCAATCGACCATGGCTAATCTTTGTGGTTTTTCTACAGGTAGGTTTACAGGTAAGGTATCATAAATAAAGCTCACTTCTGTGATTTGTACTTGCTATTTTTGTCGTTTTCTTTCATTTCCGAAATGAACACGCCAAAGCGAAGACGGAATATTTTGAGACTTTGACAAGAAAACTAAGATCGCTTTGTTAAAATCTCGTGGACTCGTTACTTTTACTTCCCGAGATACAATCGCGAGATGCTGGATACACAGCGTATCGTACCGATCAGATATTCAAAAATGTTTATCTATTCAACAGTTTGTCTTGTCAGTTGGTCAATTGAAGGCAAAACACAAACGACCATTAACTCATTTTTTGAAGCCCAGTAACTTGAGGCTGAGCGTACACACGATCGCGAGGTTACATTGACTGATTGAATCATTCTCGGTAAAGTAATTGAATTTAATATTTATCTATTCACAGTGTACAGTATTATCATGTATTATTTTGATATTAATAAAATGTGTTTGATATTTTTTTCTTAAGTAGTTTTTTGATCAGAAGGTGGCGTTATATCGAGGTTTTAACTCTATATAAAGGTGTAATACCCAACATGTTACTAATTTGATATCTATATAAAGGTTTAATACCCTGACATGTTACTAATTTGATATCTATATAAAGGTGTAATACCCTGACATGTTACTAAATTGATATATATATATATAAAGGTTTAATACCCTAACATGTTACTAATTTGATATCTATATAAAGGTTTAATACAGTAACATGTTACTAATTTTATATCTATATAAAGGTGTAATACCCTGACATGTTACTAATTTGATATCTATATAAAGGTGTAATACCCAACATGTTACTAAATTGATATCTATATAAAGGTGTAATACCCGTAACATGTTACTAATTTGATATCTATATAAAGGGTGTAATACCTAACATGTACTAATTTGATATCTATATAAAGGTGTAATACAGTAACATGTTACTAATTTGATATCTATATAAAGGTGTAATACCTGACATGTTACTAATTTGATATCTATATAAAGGTGTAATACCCTGACATGTTACTAATTTGATATCTATATAAAGGTGTAATACCCAACATGTTACTAAATTGATATCTATATAAAGGTGTAATACAGTAACATGTTACTAATTTGATATCTATATAAAGGTGTAATACCCTAACATGTTACTAATTTGATATCTATATAAACAGTCAATTGTCATTAGTTCTGCAGGATGCTTTGTGTAGGCCCTAGCATTGTGTAATACCAGGATGTGAAGTAAAGATGATCTGATGTGATCAACTGACAATGCAGAGAAAATACTGGCTTTTAATTTTGACATCAATAATTAAATTTCTGATTAGGCCTTTTTTCTGATCTATAGTTATATTTAGATAATTTTTTGTTCATCAATTTTAGATTGAATCAAATGATAACTGGAAATTAAACAATAATAATCTTTCGAATTGTCATTATGAGGTATGATAATTAAGGCAGGAAATAGTTTGGAGATCCTAGACAACACAGGTCAAACATATAAATGATGCTGATTAGGTGCCGACCACCACTGCTGCAATCTATCCGGCTGTCTACCTGATCTTCACTTGTCAAAAAGCTGTCAAAAATGTTGATGTCTGTGGTGACATGCTACCTGATTTGTGATCCAGCAGCACTACTGGGTAGAGGATCAAGTGATGTAGAGGTCACACAGAGGTCAGAGTCACCCAACAACCTATGTCACACCCCATCAAGTTTTGAAGACGCCATTACTAAAGATCATTACCCAGGACAATGGCAGCAGCTGATTGGAATGTTTGGTGATACAGTATTACATGGTTGAGGTTACGAAAATTACACACATATGCCTTGCTAGGCCATGTTGAGTAAAAATAGTTTTGATTAAGTTTTATTAAGCTAACCTGGACTGAGCCTATGCCATGGTGGGTGTCTGTCGTCTGTTCCTCGTCTGTCCCTCGTCCATCAATATTTGCTTCCAAAATTTGGTTGGCATAGTAACTGGCTCTCTGTTAACAGTTTTTTTTAGCTCACCTGGACCGAAGGTCCGGTGAGCTTATTCATGGCGCAGCGTCCGTCGTCCATCCGTCCGTCAACATTTGCTTCAAATCGCTACTAGTCAAAAAGTTTTTATTGGATTTTGACCAAATTTGGCCAGAAATATCCTTGGCAGAAGGGGATCAGATTTTGCATAAATGGTGACTCTGACCCCCAAGGGGCCAAAGGGGCGGGCGCAATAGGGGAAATAGAGGTAATTCCTTAAATCTCTACTAGTCATAAGTTATGAATGGATTTGATCTCGATTTGGTCAGAAACAATCCTTGGGGGAAGGGGAACAGATTTGCATAATGGTGACTCTGACCCCCAAGGGGCCAAAGGGGCAGGGCCCAATAGGGAAATAGAGGTAATTCCTTTAAAATCGCTACTAGTCATAAATTATGAATGAATTTGAACCCAATTTAGTCAGGAATATCCTTGGGGGGAAGGGGAACAGATATTGCATAATGGTGACTGACCCCCAAGGGGCCAAGGGGTGGGGCCCATAGGGGAAATAGAGGTAATTCCTTTAATCGCTACTAGTCTTACATTATGAATTTAGTCGGAAACATCCTTGGGGGAAGGGGAACAGATTTTGCATAAATGGTGACTCAGAACCCTGAGGGGCCAAAGGAGTGGGGGCCCAATAGGGGAAATTATGAAAGTTATGAATGGATTTGAACCCAATTTGGTCAGAAACATCCTTGGGGAAAGTGAAACGATTTTGCATTTAATGATGACTTTGGCCAAAGTTGTGGGGCCCCATAGGAGAAATAAGGTAATTCCTTTAAATCGCTACTAGTCATAGAGTGATGAATGCACGTTGTAAACTTAGAGAGTCTGGACTTCATTATTTCTTTAAGCAGTTGGGATCCTCATACTTTAAGAATATAAGCATTGTTTGAGGTTGACAAATAAAACGAATTGAACATGAACATTATAATTAGCCTTTGGCTTACGGTTCTAGTATTTGTCCTGTTCCGTATTATCTATCATGTGGTATGGTTTGTTCTGTCATTCCCTACAGATGACTGATTCCTTGTTTAAGTTTTCTGTAGAGTATTAGATCTGCTGTGATGTAATTTATTATGTACCATTATGAACTTTCCTATCTTATACACATCTTGAGTAAAAAACTGATTTTTCTGTTTTCTGTCCAAAAACCAAACTTTATTCTTTTGTCATCAAAAGGAATCACTCATAACAACAACTGATAGTTTCTATTTTATCAAAGATTCCTCAATGTTCATGATTGTCGAGAGTTATATAGGGTATAATCTCTGGCCAGCTGGGGAGACTGCCGCCATCATTAATTAAGTATCGCCTTACTACTGCCTACATGATGCCCCAGCCAAGGAAAGTCCTAAGGCTTGGACAAATTTGCATAAATAATTGAGACTTTCATGATGCGGTGAACAGGATAAACAAAATTGTTGTCCTTGTATGGCTCTACCCCATGATATTTTGTGATGATATGAGGGACATTGTGAATTTCATTGATGTAAGGGGACAATGGTTGTGTAAGGTGCTGCTGTATAATGAAGACAAAATCACACTGTGTGATTAAAGACTGTTTCTCTCCTTTTTTATATGAGAGCTGACATTATGTCACAGTGGAGGCTGATTAGTGTGTGGCTTTTGCCTAAAAAAAGATTTGTCCCTGTCCACCGACAACCATTGGGTAAGATTTTCAGCAGAAAAAGGACTGAGTTACGTCTTTTTATTGATTTGATGGAAAATAAATGACCTTGGAACAAACCATCCTGATTGTAAATTGACTTATTGCCTTCCCTGAAAAGATTTTTTTCCAAGATAAATTAATGATTCTTTAATTATTAAGTTGGCCCTTTTCTGAGGATTATCCTGGCTGGAAATGAAAACCAAGGACATTGTCTTAAGTGAAAAATGCTTACTAAGTATCTAACAAAAATGCAATAGATATGATAAAGTGCAGTCTGACGCATAAAAATGAAAAACACAAGCATGCACCACATTTGTACTGAAGCTGGTATCAAACAACACTAACAGGTGAGAAGTAATCTCTTTGTGATATGTGCTGGCAAAGCTTTCATTTAAATTTTGTTCACATTAATCCTTTATATTGTAGTGGAATTGAATTAAGGCCATGAAATGGGGACTATACTGTTGACAACGATTAAAAAAGAGAACTAATTAACACACTTATAAACATAATGATGTTATTAGCAGGTTATTTTTAGTCTTTAGCTGCTTTTGACGAAATAAATATTGATTTTATATGAAATTTGATTTAAAACTTCAGTGGGTAAGGTCAGAGCAATAGGAAGAGATTAAATACACTACTACAGGGTTACATTGCCTCATATTGATCAGCAGGGGATCCAAGCAAACGGAATGTCCACCAAGAAATACTAAGAGTAACAAAGCGAAAGATTTGAAGCTGTAAAGAATCTCTTTTGGTTAACATTATCTCATTATGACTCGCAAATAAATAGCAGCTTTTCAATGGGTCCAATGAAACGTGAAAGAAATGCATTGCACCAGTACTGTTGTGGCTGCCGTGATCCTATGGCTCGACATCAAATGGCCATACAATTTGTGTTAAATTAATTCTGCTTACTGATTTTTTTTCTTTTTGTTCTTCGTATGAATATTATCTTGTTTTTATCACCTACTCAATAAGGTTGGTGGGGTTCCGATGGTTTCGGTGCATCTGTTTGTCCTTCCATTCCGTCCATTCTGGAACATATCTCAAAAACTGTTCAAGATAACTTAACAGTCAGGAGGTGCAATTTGCTACAAAAAACAGAAGAATTCTTAAACAATACATTTTCAATGATGCCAATGGCATTTCACCCTAATACTATAATTAATTCTGGGTGTAGATCATTAGGTATTTCACCCTAATACTATAATTAATTCTGGGTGTAGATCATTAGGTATTTCACCCTAATACTATAATTAATTCTGGGTGTAGATCATTAGGTATTTCACCCTAATGCTATAATTAATTCTGGGTGTAGATCAGTAAAATATTTCACCCTAATCCTATAATTAATTCTGGATGTAGATCAGTAGGTATTTCACCCTAATTCTATAATTAATTCTGGATGTAGATCAGTAGGTATTTTTCTCTTAACATGACCTCTGCATCATAATAAAAAAATGATATACAGTATCAGGAACAATTGAAGTTTATGATGATGTTCTTTCTGTCCAGCCTCAGATATTGAAAAAATGTTTATGGTCATTGCATTATGCTTTAAGGAAGCATGCGCAGCATGATCCCAGCAGGTCTGTAAAGCATGACCCCGATGGCGCAGCTGAGCCAGCATGGTTTTCGCATGACCAGCGGGGTCGCAGCATGATCCCAGCAGGTTGCAGCTTTTTTTCAATTATGCAAATTAGGGCGGGGATCATCTTCAATCATCTTCATGGCAGCAGGTTTTTTAAAAAATCAGAAATCTGAAATAAAAATTTGGAAAAAATTTTCTGTTTTACATTTTTTTTGGAATTAACATGGTTTAAAATTTTTTCAACGGGGCTGTTTTTTCTATTAAACTTTTAAAATTATAAATAAAATGAGAATGTGACAAAAAAAAATTTAAAATTTTCAAATTACCAGGTATTTATTTTATTTGCCTCATTTTCTTTTTCTCAAACCCACACATCACCACAGCTTCTTTTCTAGTACAATTTTCAAAAAAACTAAATCAATTCACCTAGCAAAAGTGGGTTTTTCAACAAAAAAGTAAACAAGATATCATTTCGTCAACTACTACAGTTGGGAATTTTTTCTGTTTTTACCAAAAATATGGGAAAATAGTAAAAAATAATTTTTTCCAGCAATTAAAAGTGGTTTGTATCTTTTGTCACCGGCAAAAGCTGTTTTCAAAAAATTAATATTTCCCTCGAAGTAGCCCAGATTACGGGAAACTTTTTTGGTGCCCGTAAATTTTAAAATAACAAAAAAAGAACGCGAAGATTTCTTCTATCAAATTTTAAAAACTTTTTTCTAAATAAATGGAAAAGATTATATTTTTTGGGAATCAATTCTAAATATTATAAAAAAATGTTGATTCCCCAATTTGAAAAGGGTTGTTTTTTGTTTAGCACGTACTGTAGTGTATACCCGGGTCCTCCCCCGGGATTTCAATACAACCAAGCTTGAACGACTTTTAATTGTAATTTTTTTTGCATTTACAACAAAAAACAAAAAAGGATTTTTTTTTATATACATGATTTTTTTTTGAAATTAATAATTTTACACTTTATTAAAAAAAAAATGTTGTATACCTCGACAGTTTAACTTTCTCAAATAATCTTAATTTGTAAAACAAAATTTTTCTTAATTTCTTCATTTTTTTTCTCTTTGTTTTAATAAATCCCCATAAATTTTGGCCCCCAAAAGCACGGTTCCCCTTCAAAATGACTGCTGCAGACCGTCTCTGTTGGAAAAAAGAAAAAATTTTTAGAATTTCTTTTTTAAAAATTTAAATAATTGTCAAGTTTTTGAAATAATGATTTTTTAACTTAGTACTTTTTTGATCATTTGCTATCATTACTTAGTTTTCTTTTGGGGCCCCTTTTTTTCAAGAAATTTTAGCCCGCCCCCACAAAACTACAAAATATAACTGCCAGGTGACTTTAATTTTTAAAAAACAACTACTCCCGAATTCGCCCTAGTTATATCATGTGAAACTGCAAATACATCTAAAACAATTTCTTTCTTAAATTCATCTTAAATTTACCCATTTCATTTAAACGTTTCAATGTGATGCATAAATCTAAACACGATCCTCAAAAAAATGTGGGGGTAAATTAAGTCTTTCCCGAAAGGTTTTCATTATCCAAACACAAATTTTTTCCCCACCATTGTTTTTGAAAACGATGTACGTTTAAAAAAAAGGGTTTGTGGTGGGGAAAAAAAAGCAATTAAATCGGGGTTTTTAAAATCGTTAATAAAAACAGAGATAAATATAATTGAAAACTTCATTGTAACCGGATGGTACTTGGTTTCCTTCGGGCCCTGTAAAATGTGATAATTAAACTCAAAACCTGAAAAAAAATAATAGTATTATTTTATAAATAGATTATTCAATTCACGTCGATAAAGTGAAACGATTTTAGAACGGAAAAAGATTATATAAATTAAAAAATTACCCGTCGTAACGATGTTTGTCGGTAAAAATATGCATCGGTCGCCAAAACCGAAAGCTATATTCAGTCTGGTAACTTGAATAAGTCGTTTTTTCATAAAACGGGAAAAAAAACCCTTTTTTTAGGGTTGTCGGGTTTTTATACTTTTTTTTCTGGAAATAAAATCCGGGGAATTTAAACATGGTATCAACTTCCCCTAAAATCGTGTGTGTTGTAGGGGAAAAAAATTTTTTCTTTTCCCGAGTTAACACTTCATTTTTTCTTGTGTGTTTTTTATTAATCATAAATTTTATTGTGTCATCTTTTAAATAAAAATTACGTATTTAATACTTGCACGTGCAATTTAGACGCCGAGCTCGGGTAAAAACTCTGTCACTCTCGGGACAAGGAAACAAAAGAGGGCATAGGGTTAACCCAACGATAAACATGTAATTGACCAGAAAGGTTTTTGGGCCCCGCTGGCATACCCTATTGTTTATTGGATGTATTTTCAGACAGGAACCGACCATTCCGTTTTTTTTATGTTCACGATTTAAAAAATTCGATTAAAAACGGAATATCGTCTGTTTATAAAATCATGCCGAGGTCGAATACACAGCGCTTAACTTAAAAATACGTTTACAGGGGAAGGCCCCATACAAAAAAAGTTCGACCCAAAGTTTGGAGTTTATAGCGATGATGTTGTTCAAAACCACGGGATTTTGTATTATTAAGTGTATCTTAACACCGCATATTCCAGAAAGTTGCGATAAAAACCAGAGCAGGGGTTTTAATCTTTTTGATTTAATTAAAAGCAAATTTTCCAAACACGGTAACTGTTGGTAGAGTGACCCCCATTTTTTTTTGGCAAAAATTTTCATGATGGCTACCTGGGAGAAGCTGGGCATGGTAAATGGTTTTTTTCAGTGTTTGGAAAGTGACGATTCCCATCTCCGAAAAAAGGTTAATGAAGCAAAGTAAAAATATGGGTTTTTCAAAAAAAAGATCTAAACTCTGAAAATTTGAATGAAAATTTTTTTAGGATGAAATTTTTTAATCGTCACAATGTACTAACTTGCAACATTCCAAGTTTAAATTTTAAATTTCCTCGGATAGAACTCAAGTGAAACTTTACAAAATTCACATTAAAAGCGTGAACAGTTATACAAAAAAGAACAACTTTTAAACGAAAATTAAATTTAAATAAGTTTTTGAATTTTAAATAAATATGGTGGACTGACAAGTAAAAAAGGAAATTCGCAACACAAAAATGTTTTTTAAAAAATTTTTTTTATACCCTTATCCCGGAAATTTTTCTATTTTTATTTAAAATTTCTTATTTTTTATTAAATTAATAAATTTTTTAGGTTAATCTTTTTCCTGGGAAAATTTTCCTGATTTTGGATCCTCGCTTTGGGCCTACATTTTACCCACAGAAATTTGTGAGTCCGAACAAAAGGGAAAGCCCTTTTAAAATAAAACAAGGGGCCCAAACATATAAAAATTTCAACTTTTCATGTTAAAACATGAAGAATGGGGCAGTTCATTAAATTAACTAATTGAAGCATAAAGCAGCATGGTCAGTTTGTACTAAACCCCACCAAATAAAGTACAAAAAAAAGTAGGGAAAAAAAAACAAAAAAAACAAGAAAAAGTTGCTTTTTTTGCTAATTTGGAAAACCCATATCCAACAAAAGGTTTTAAAATTTAGTCAAAAAGTTTAAAATCAAAAATCTAACAAAAGTATCCTTTAGTAATTTTATTGTTTTCATTAAGTACAGAAAAAGCACAAATTAACAAAAAAAACTTAAAAAATCAATTATATAAAGTGCACAGGGCCAAAATTTTGGTGTACTTTTTTTGTTTCTTTTATATTTTTTAACCCAAAAAAAAAGTAAGTCTTAAAAGTACAAAAAAAAAATACAAAAGTAAAAAA